>NC_133376.1:29700827-29974189 GCF_049309525.1 Garra rufa
CACATGTTTTCGTTTTGAAAAAACTCAACCCGTAAGACATAAAAATGAAAAGTCAGATCGAATTCAAACGCATTTGTTTTCACATAACCGTATTTGCGACTACGCGGTCCCTTTAAATATTCATTAACATAACCATCACGTGACAAAACACGGATGTAAGTAGTTTTATGGGACAGCGCGTGATTATTAGGATGTTCTGATAACGATAATACACCCTGAAGCAAATGTCCTTAGAGTTTTAATATGATTCAAAGAGTATTTGTAATTATTTGTTTGTTCCCTCTTAATCAAGCTGCGCTGCCCTTAGTGATCAACACTTGGCATTTTGAGAATGCAGCTAACGCAGGTGACACATTAACCATTACCGCGCCGTGTATGAGCTCTGAGGAATGACTACTTTAAACTTCTGTGGTTTCTCTCTGTAGCCTGGAGTACGCTGCAGGAGGGCGGCTCGGTTCTGGATGCGGTGGAGAAGGGCTGCGCGCAATGTGAGCTCGAACAGTGTGATGGCAGTGTCGGGTTCGGCGGGAGTCCAGATGAGCGCGGAGAGACGACCCTGGACGCGATGATCATGAATGGGTAGGTAGGCATACTATGTATCAGTGTGCTTAGCCAGTCATTCACCCAAAACTGTTATTCAATCATTATCAAAAACAAACAAAAAACTAATACAATATAATATTCATGATTACGTAAAGGTATTTCATTTATACAGGTCAAAAGTCCGGTTGTACAGTTGTACTACGTTAATATACACTACCAGTCCAAAGTTTTTAAACAGATAAGATTGTTAATGTTTTTTAAAAAGTCTCTACTGCTCACCAGCCTGCATTTCTTTAATCCAAAATATAGCAAAAGTCCAGTTGTACTACTTTAATATACATTACCAGTCAAAAGTTTTTGAACAGTAAGTTTTTTAATGTTTTTTTAAGTCTCTGCTGCTCACCAAGTCTGCGTTTATTTGATCCAAAGTACAGCAAAACATTAAAAGTTTGAAATATTCTTTCTGTTTAAAATAACTCTATTTGAATAGATTTTTTCTATTTGAATAATTTTAAAATGTAATCAGTTCTGGTGATTTAATTGCTGATTTTTTATCATTACTCCATGATCCTTCAGAAATCATTCCAATTTTCTGATTTGCTGCTCAAAAAACATGTATTATTATTATTATTATTATTATTATTATGATGATGATAAAAACAGCTAAGTAGAATTTTTTTAGGTTTCTTTGATGAATAGCCAGTTCAGAGGAACAGCATTTATCTAAAAGAGAAATCTTTTGTAACATTATAAATGTCTTTATCATAAATTTAATTTAAAGCATTCTTGATCATAATTATAATAATAAATTATGCTGAAAATGTAGCATTTTAAAATAAATTCAAAATCAAAGCAGTTATTTTTAAATAGTATTTATTTTTAAATAGTAAAACTATTTCACAATATTACTGCTTTTGCTGTATTTTGGTTTAAATATTTAATGCAGGCTTGGTGAGCAGAGAATAAAAAAATAAAAAATAAATCTTAGTGTTCAAAAACTTTGACTGTTAGTGTATTGCACTACAAAATAATGTAATTTAGTATAGATTAACACAATTTAAATATTGCGTTTTTATTAAAAGAAATGTTTAAATAACAAAACACACAATGTGACAACTTAAGCAGAACAATAATTTCACTAATATGAAGTTAAGTATACGCAAATAAGTAAACCAAAATATAACTGTTTGGGTTGTTACCGTTTAGTTTAACTAAAACCTTACTTTCCCCCTCAGTCGAGTCACTCCGACGTTACATGGGAACTCGCTTTGAGAGACCGATCATCTCTGAGCCTTATATAAAAAAGGCCAATTTGTAATTGGCCTTTTTTATATAAGGCTCAGAGATGATCGGTCTCTCAAAGCGAGTTCCCATGTAACGTCTCCGTTCCCTCCTTCAGGGAACGAGGGTTACCTACGTAACCTAGACGTTTTGTGTCTTCACTTTTCTAAAACATCATTTTTGTTACTTGAAATAAAATAATGTTAACTGAAATAAAAACTAAAACATAAAAGAACTTTTGAACGGTTTTAACTATTTAATTTAACTTGTTGTACTAAAATAACTGAAACTGAAATAAATAAAAAATAAATAACAAAATAATATAATCTATATAGACAAACAACAAAGACAGTAAGACTTTAGAGAGCACATATTCACTATTAACTAAGAGTTTCCCCTCAATAAAACTCAAAATTTTCAGAATTGATAATTCTACAAAAACTGCATTCAAATCTCAGTGATGCTAAAATAACAATGCCCATTATGTCACTGTAACTATATATTGAAAATATCATGCCAGAATCTGCAACTGATTATACAGTTTGGCTTCTAGTCTATCCACCTTATCTTTCCCGTAAGAGTGTCTTATCATATTATTTTAACCTGTTATTATGAACACACTGGTTTGTAGTGCAAACAGTTTTACTGTTTACTGCACATTGTTATTCTTCTTGTTATTTCCCTATAGAGACTAATGAACTCACTCAAGTCACACCCATAGGCTTACATCTGTGTTGAAGAATACCTAAAATATTGTGGCTGCAAAAAATAAATGAGAATCATATAAAGTTTTACTGTGGACAAAAACCTTGTGCAGATATTATTTAGAATATTAACTAAGTGATTTCTTGTTTACAGTAGTAAGGCCTAACATAAGGCTTTATAACAATAGATAATTGATTTGAGTGATAATTCTATTTAAGGTCAAGGAAGGGCAAAAGCCTCAAAATTAAATGAGGCACATTTTATTTATTCCTCCATATTTTTCCATCTCATATTATAAAAGACTTATCTGTTCCCTATAAAACCAACATGCTAAATATCAGCTGTGTTTTTGCTTGCGTTCCTGTTAGAGACACAATGGAAGTAGGGGCAGTGGCAGATCTACACAGGGTCAAAAATGCTGTGGGTGTTGCCCGAGCGGTGATGGAATACACAGAGCACACCTTTATAGTGGGCGAATCAGGTAGGAATTGTACACTTAATGGTCACTTCATGTCTAATCAACCAATCACGTGGCTGCAACTCAGTGGTCAAGAGGTTCGGTTGTTGCTTACAGTACAGATTAGAGAAAAATGATCACAGATGGAGTGATTTGAAATATAAAAAGGCCTCTTCAACTATTTATTTCTCTGAACAGATTTTATTTCAGCTTAAAGTATACACACTTTACATTCTGTAATTCCATTTATAATGCTGTACTGTTCTTTCAATTCCATCTGCTCTCTTAATTAAAAGGAATTATAGAGTAATAAAACAGCATTCTTTTTCTATGCATGGCTGCTTAACATCTACATTTCAATAAAAAAGCTATTCTCCCGCTACTCCATTTTTTTCTGTATCTAATGTTATTTCAAATCAGCTCTACTATATGATTCCGTTTGTTCAAATCTCCCTTGCTATATGAAGTTTAGTAGAAATTAAGAAAAACACTTTTTTTTTCTGTCTTCATGCAGCCACAATCTTTGCTCAAAACATGGGCTTCATGTCTGAGGACTTGTCAACTAACAAATCAATAGCTATTTTCTCCCAGTGGTTGCAGCAGAATTGTCAACCCAACTATAGAAAGGTAAGTCCCCAAAAACCAGGAACCTTGGTGTCCAGGGTTTACCTTTTAAGTTCCTAAGCACCTCTGGCAACTTCAAACATGGGTTTAGAAGATGATCTGTGGCAGATAAACCGTTTCTATATACTTCAAATGTACCAAACGCCTTTGAAAGATTTTTTAAAATATAAATAAATAAAATAAAGTGTCAGTGTTACGTTAGAATCAAAATTCTTTGTGCATTACGAATCTTATAAAGTGTACAGTGAGAAGCCGACAGTCGTGTTTACCTCAATTCGTGCAGACTTTGCTAAGAAGTTTTGGAAGGATATCAGTGTAATCACTGACAAGAAAATATGCACAGTGAAACAATGAATAATGCATAGTGAGATTTATGAAGAATACAATGGTTGATACCAACATTCTGCTATTGGCACAATCAAAGCCCTATGGAAATATCTGAAACAATGCTCTGAATACATTATTTATTTTGTTTTTTGTTTCCATACTAAGATTAAACTGTAAGGATTGTTGGCCAAGTTAATCAAAACTTCAAAAATCAGTCTTTCCCCAGAAAACTTTAAGGTGGATAAAGCAAAACAAAGAGCAACATAAAAAATAGATAGCCTTGCTATGTAATTCCAATTTTAAGCTTTAAAGTCATAAAAAAACAACTTTGTTCTGTATGGCAGATCAAAGCGTAATTGAAAGTATAATCACTTGTTTATTTATTTTGTCTTTTTATTTTGCAGAATGTTTTTCCAGACCCTTCCACATCATGTGGGCCATACAAGCCCGAAGCTAAGCTGCGGAGGCCAAAACATCCAAAGGGAAATTTTGACCCCAGTTCTCACGACACAATAGGTAACTGTTGATTCTTATTTATTGCAAGTCACGACATTTTTTTGAAATGACACAAAAAATGATCAGTGCTGTCAAACAATTAACTAAACAGTGAAAAAATTCATCACACATTGTTTTCTCAAATTAATCCCACATAAAAACATTCGTTTTTAAATATAACTTTATATTGCAATAATTTTACTTTCAATCTTCAAATTATGTAGAAACAACAAAGATATGTCTGTAGGAAATTGTTTTTTTCCTAAAATTTAACCACTGACTATAGCCATTCAACATTACAGTATAATTGAGAGCTATCAATTATAACTTTTATTAGACTTTAAAAAATAACTTCAGTTTCTGTGAACTTAAAACAATCTTCACATAGTGTTTTGCAAAAGTATTCATACCCCTCTTTTTTGTTTTATGTTGGTCTTTTGTTAAACTGCTTTAAATTATTTTTTTCCACATCAGTCTACACTCCATACACCATTATGACAAAGCAAAAACAGAATTGTCACTACTTAAATTTATTAAAAAAAAAAAAAAAAAACTGAAATAAGTACATTGCATGAGTATTCATACCCCTAAATCAGTACTTAGCTGAAGCACCTTTACAGCCTCAAGTCTTTTTGGGTATGGTGCGAAAAGCTTTGTACATTTGTACAAGCTCATACAAAGCTTGTAATTTATCAATTATCTGACATTCTTCTCCTAACCTCTTCACCTCTCAAGCTCTGTCAGCTTGAATGGGGGCAGATGCACATCTCCAGGTTTCTCCAGAAAGACTACATGCTTCTGCGAACCTTCAATGCAGTAGAATTTTTTCTGAACTCTTCCCCAGATCTGTGGCTTGATGCAGTCCTGTTTCTGAGCTCTACAGGCGGTTTTTTGACTTCAGGGCTTGGTTTTTGCTTTGATATGCATTTTCAGCTGTTAGACATTTTATTAATTATTAATAAATTCAGTTGAATTTGCCACAGATTAACTCGACTCAAAGTTTAATAACATTTACAAGCAATATGAATGCTCCTGAGCTAAATTTAAACTGTCCCAGATATGTATGCAATGAATACTTATGCAATGGAATCATTTAAGTTTTTCATTTTTAATAAATTTGCAAAGATGTTAAAACCTGTTTTCAATAATTTAAAGCAGTTTAACATAGGGCAGCAACAAAAAAAAAATGTATATGAATACTTTCGCAAAACACCTTTTTACCTGTGCCCTTCAGCAAGTAGGAAATATACAGAAATTGATTAAGTTATCAAACACTAAATACTAAATTAGATATAGGTGAATCCTTAAAGCTACAACAGTTATTGATTCACTTTTTTTCTTTTGTTCTTTGATTAATAGATCAATAACACAGCAGCTGGGTTATTAGGTTATTTGGCTGCTATTACTTTAAGAGCTGCCGCTGCTGAACGTGATGTGGATCAGACACGCATACTTGTGCTCATTTTGTGCTTTAATATGAAATGATACAGGCTACAGTGCAAGCCAACGCATTTGTGTGTGCAATTGAAACGTGTGTACAGTATAACAGCTGAAAGGACAGGTAAATTATTTCTACTGACATATGGCCTGACAACATCTCATCTGACCACAGTTCACTGTTGTTCTACTGACGCTTGCTCTTCACGTGTACCTTTCCCATGCTTATTTGACTAGCGTCTGGCACTAAGTGCGCGTCTGAAAAGTCTCTCATTAGATGTGGTCATAAAGACGTTCTGCGACTGAATAAACAGACTTCTTGTCAAGAAACAAAAGACAGAGGCAGCAGTTTTAAGTAGGGTGGCCAAATCATAGCCCCGCCCCTGCGTTAAATACTTTTAAACGCCATTAAGCTGGAAAAATTAATTGCTTAGTTTGACAGCACTAGTCTTTAGACAGAAAAATAAAAAAATTAAGTGCAAAAGTATTTGCAACCATGGACTTGTCCTCAAGAGTACCAAACTCATTAGTTTTCATTTGCATCATGAAAAGGAAGCATGATAAATGGGCCGAATGCCTTGAGGACATGTTTGAAAATCATTGCTTGATTCGATTCATTAATGCACATGATCTTCGAGTTACATTCTTACCGTAAATTCTCATTAGGAATGGTTGCGATTGGTAAGAACGGACAGGTGGCTGCTGCAACGTCCACTAATGGAGCAACACATAAGATACCAGGGTGAGTATGACAGCCTGTCAGTATAGTATGTCTCAACTGTCCTGTTGAAGCCAGAATGCATGAGTGTGTAAAACTAGAAGAAACACAGAACCTCAAGAACCTTGTTCAGTGAGATTTAGCTTTACTGACAGAAATGGGTTTCCGGTCCTGTCAATAGAGGTTTAGTAAAGTAAACTCATGCTGATCTGCAGACGTGTAGGTGATTCGCCAGTTGCTGGAGCCGGGGCTTATGCCGACAGCACAGCGGGGGGAGCTGCCGCCACAGGCGATGGAGACATCATGATGCGTTTCCTGCCTAGGTAATTACCTTGAGAGATCGCTTTATACAGTTGAAGTCAAAAGTTTACATATACCTTGAAGAAATTGTAATTATTTTACCAAAATAAGAGGGATCATACAAAACCCATGTTATTTTTTTAATTTAATACTGACCTGATTAAGATATTTCACATAAAAGACGTTTGCATATAGTTCACAGAAGAAAATAATTGTTCGTTCAAAAGTTCTTTTTTTTTTGTGATAGTAGTTCATGAGTTCCCTGTTTGTCCTGAAACAGATAAATGGCTTGCTGTTCTTCAGAAAACTCCTTCAGGTCCCACAAATTCTTTGGTTTTTCAGCATTTTTGTGTTTATGAAACCTTTCCAACAATGACTGTATGATTTTCACACTAAGGACAACTGAGGGACTCATATGCAACTATTACAGAAGGTTCAAATGCACACTGATGAAACACGATACATTAAGAGCCAGGGAGTGAAGACTTTTGAACAGAATGAAGATTTTTACATTTTTCTTATTTTGCCTAAATATCATATTTTTTTCACTTAGTACTGCCCTTCAGAAGCTACACTAGATGCTTGCATGTTTCCCAGAAGACAAAATAAGTTAAATTTACCCTGATCCTTCTGAAGCATCAATGAGACTTTGAATCTTCTGTAATAAACAAGGGACTCATGAACAACTATCACTAAACAAAAAACACACAGCTGTGGATCATTCAGGTAACAACACAGTATTAAGAATCAAGTTTATATAAACTTTTAAATGGGTTTTTTTTTTTTTTTAATTGTGCGAAATTTTATATTTTCTCTTGTGGGCTATATGTTAAAATCTTTTATGTGAAATATTTTATTCAAAGTCAAAGTCAGCTTCATTGTCAGCTTTTATTCAGGTCAGTAGTAAATAAAAAAAAAGAACATGCATTTTGTGTGATCTCTCTTATTTTGGAAAAATAATTAACATTTTGCAGATTCTGCAAGGTGTATGTAAACTTTTGACTACATCTGCATGTACTGCCTTGATAAATAAAAAGTGTTATTCTTCTGAAACTTCTAATTGAAGGCTTATTTCCCCCCTCAAAGTTTTCTAGCTGTTGAATTAATGAGAAATGGAGCCCAACCCACTGTTGCCTGTGAGATAGCCATCTCCAGAATTAAGAAGTACTACCCTGATTTTTTTGGAGCAATCGTTTGTGCCAATACTACTGGTGGATACGGTGAGAAAATGCTAATATATCATGATATAAGGTGTTATTTGTAACATTTTGTGTACTGAGTATGAATAACAATCATAATGGAATTTCTTGTCAAAACCCTTCTTTTGTCCATAGGTGCTGCTTGTAACAAGCGTCTTGAGTTCAGCCAGTTCTCCTTTATGGTGGCTAACCCACAGACAAACCAATCTCAGTTGCAGAAGGTGGACTGCATTTGAATTACAAGCATTTAGTATGATGTTTACAGATTTTTATTTTTATTTTGTTAATTGGTGATTGATTGGCATATGCCTTGTGATCAGTGTTTACTTTGCACTACTTTTTTTTTTTTTTTTAAATAAACTTTTAAAATATTTACATGTTTCTACTGAAACAAAAAAAGATGGAAATTGAAAATGCTTTATTTCAATACAAACATTAAAGATTTACCATAATAAAGCACACATTTCCATCATCTCAACATTTAAAAAGCAAAAATTGCTTCAAAAGCATTCAGCAGCCAGGCAGAATGGAGATGCCAGGGCCGTTCTCAGCCCACTGGAAGAAATTACATTGCTTGCCCATTTTAACTGGGCATGTGTAGAAGTTGCGGCCATTATTTGGTCCCAGTTTTAGAACAGTCTTCATCAGAGTCCGTTTGCCATGATGACACATGGGAAAATGCAGGTCTGCCCACTGTTGAAAGAATCAGAGTTGATATGTCAACAAACCATCAATTCTATTTTAAGTTTCAAACTTTTAATTTATTTCTAAATGGTTTAAATTCATACTTGCTTACCTCAAAGAAGTTACATTGAGTCTCTCGGGGCACGGAGCAGGTGTAGAACTGCCTGCCTTTGTTTTCTCCTTCCTTAGTGACCACCCTCAGGGTGCATGGTCGTTGATGACTTTTGCAACAGGGGGTTGTGGGTAGGGGTGTGTTATTTCTCTGTGTGCTATAGAGATGAGAGAAGATTCTGTTATTCAAAATCAGTTATATTTATTGTTTTTTCATTTGCTGATCACAAAATAAGATTCTTGGTTTTTCAGCATTTTTTTTATGTATTTGAACCCTTTCCAACAAAGACTTTATTATTTTGAGATCCATCTTTTCACACTGAGGACAACTGAGGGACTCATATGCAACTATTACAGAAGGTTCAAACAAACACTCATTGATGCTTCAGATAGAAACAATGCATTAAGGGAGGGAGGGAGGGAGGGAGGGAGGGAAGGGGGTTTGAAGATCATGCTAAATATTATTTTGTTTTCTGGGAAACATGCAAGTAGCTTCTGAAGGGCAGTACTGAATAAAATGGCTCTTAATGCATCGTTTTACCTTCTGAAGCATCAGTGAGCATTTGAACCTTCTTCAATAGTTGCATATGAGTCCCTCAGTTGTCCTCAGTGTAGAGAAGATGGCTTTCAAAATCATACAGTCATTGTTGGAAAGGGTTCCAATACACAAAAATGAAAAAGAGAATTTGTGGGACCTGAAAGGTTTTGAAGAACAGTGGGCAATTTAACTGTTCAGGACAAACAAGGGACTCATAAACATCTATCACTAAACAAAAAAAAACAGCTGTGGGTCATTCAGGTAACAACACAGTATAAAGAATCAACTGTATACTTTTGTACTTTCGAACAGGGCCTATTATTTTCCCTTGTGGACTATATGTAAATGTCTATTCAGGTCAGTATTAAATAAAAAATAACATGCAATAAAACCATCCGTGTTTCACCAATACATCTCGCCATAAGCAAAACACTACCTGTACTCACCTTGAGGATACAACGTGCTGCATGCTTCCTCCAGAAAGTGCTCCATTCGTGGTTTTCATTCTCTTGTTAGGCTGACTGTTTTCTGCTGGAGATTCTCTCTTATAGGGCTCATTGCCTTTGAATTGCATCCCACTCACGCCATTACTGGGACTCTTCCACTGCCAGTTCCTGTGCGTGCTCAGACCCCTCATTGTCTCCAGTGTGTGTGCCTGGTTAATGGCGGGACTTGAAGGAGAGTCAGGTTTTGCACTGAGGCTGGTTAGGACTAGAGTGGTGGTCCCAAATGCAGCCTTACGATTCATCTTTATTTCCTGCAGGGGTTTGCTAAAACTGTTGCAGGGGTAGCGGATCAGGTCTCGACTCAAAGGTGAATGTTCCAGCTTTGTGGGCTCTTTAGGTACTGGAAAAAAAAGGTTTAGTTAGGTATGTACTACATTTGAAAATGTCTACTTTCTGCATTAATACGTAATGCAGTGTGTCTGAAACTTACCTTCTGGTCTAGGGCTCATGCAAGCATCACAATACTTGTTAACTGGTCGGTTGATTAGAGTGCAAAGGGAACATGCCCACTCTTCCTCCTCTTGTTTTGCCACATGATCATTACTGCTCATTTCTCCTTGATAAACCCATCCAATCAGACTATTACGAGTTGGAAGTTTGCTGTCAAATTGAAAAGTCAGCAACTGGATTAGATTCATATGTGTAAATTTGAGTATGGGCCATTCTACAGAATTGGTTCAAAGTTGGAAACATCTTGAATATTTACACATTTTGTATGCATGCACATTTTTTATTACTAAAGGGACACATGTCTAGTAATTGTGCAGTTAATTCTCATATTGTGTTTTCAGGAAGTTTTGGATTGTTTTTCCTAAATTTCTCACTATCGAAACCCTAAAAAGCAAGGTTATATTGACCTACATTTTGTTCACATCTACACATGTAAATATATTTTTTGCTATTCAATGAAAAAAGTTTAGAGGTAAATCAATAACGACTACAATTTTAACAATATTTCAAGTGTGAGATTTGTTGTATTTTGAATCCAATTTTTCTTTGTAAAAGGCAAAAAGTCGATCATACTGATTTCAAAGTTAAGGATTCATTAGTTTGAATATACATTGAACCAAACACTATCATAACATCTTAGTTGATAATTCAATGTTATTTTTGACAAAACATCCCATGTTTTGGTCATGACTGCCAGTGTTGGAAAAAGTTATATTTAAGAGTAATGCATTACAATATTGCCTTACTCACTTAAAAAAAAAGTAACTAATTGTGTTAGTTACTTTTAATGCAAAGTAATGTGTTACGTTACTTTTGCGTTACCTTTTAAATCTAGGCATGGCTTGCTTGTTTGTTTTTATATAAAAAGTTCTATTTTTGGCAAATGTAAAACCCCTTTCACACCAAAAGCCTCAGGCTGAAGGGAAATTAAATTTACATCTATACAGTAGATGTAATAATACAGAAGAAGAAAGTTCAACAAATGTTAGTTTATCTTGAGTAATTTTTGCATATTAGTATGGTTGAATTGGATCATCGAAGCTCAGCAGCACTGGTTAATAAAATGGGATTAAATACACAGAGGATATTTGTATTATATAACATTTAATTATTGCAGGTTTGCATTATATATTCTGAGTTGCATTTCACTATTAGTGAAATTAGTGGGGTTTTTTTTGGTGAGTGAGATACATTAATGCATGTTCACATTTATTCTAGAATTAAAGTAACATCTTACTCCTGATTTCTCTTAACATGGGGGCAAGAGAGCTTTCAATCAATAAATGGGAGAAAAAAGTAACTGGCATTACTTATTTGAAAAAGTAGCTCAGATATTTTCTTGTAAATTAAAAAGTAATGTGTTACTTGAAAAAATAATCTTGCATTACTTGTAATGCAGTACCCCCAACACTGGTGAATGCACATTTTCAGTAGTGACAGTAATGTTTTGGTAGCGACCACATCATAATACAGAATTTTAACTTGTATACTAAAACATAATTACATAAAAAAATTGCACAACTGTAGTAAAATTTAGTTTATTTCCCCGAAATAAATGGATTATGTGTTCCCTTTTGTCACTACTGTAACAATGATTACATGTTTCGGTCATAACTGTTATGGTTGTGGCCATTTTATATACTTTTGAGCTTAGCTCAACAATGCTAATCAGCACATCACTAGCTAGCACAGTTCTGAACAGTTCTACACACATAAAAACTACATTTTATGAAATAACACCCAAAAAAACTGTCACAACCAAAGCTTCACCAAATGTTCTGGTCATGACTGTTACGGTAGTGACAATTTTAGATACTTTTAAACCTAGCTCAACCATATAAAAACTACATCTTATGGAATAACACCCAAAAAAGTGTGGTTAATTTGCATAAAAAGGTGTTTTGTAGTGACATTCCTTAAAGTTACACAGAGACAAGTTTCAGACTTTCAAACACATTTACCTCAAAATGATGGGACCTATCTACTATCTGTGTAGCTATGAGAGAGAGTGACATATTTCCTGATTATAAATGTAGCGGTGTGGTTAAAATCAGTCTTAGCCAATGAACTAAACCAGGGTTCATCAAATCTTACCCTGGAGGGCCAGAGTTTAGCTCCAACCCTAATCAAACTCACCTACCTGTGATTCTCTAATGATCCTGAAGACCTTGATGAGCATGCTCAGGTGTGTTTGACTAGGGATAGAGCTAAACTCTGCAGGAAAATGGATCTCGTGGGCCAGATTTGAGGATCCCTGAACTAAACCATACACAGTTTTGGTAGTGACATGAAAATGCGGAACACGTTTTTTTTTTTTTTTACATAAAGTTTAATAAAATAAATGTATTTTTAAACTTTTTTTAAATTAAATAAAATGCAAAAAATATATAAATATTGTTTCATTACTTGAAATTTAGCCTCCTCCAAACTGAAAGTACCCAATAAATGATGATTTTTTTATATTAAGATTACTGATATTTAAAATATTATTATTGTGGGTTTCAATAGATAATAGAAGGATCTATGTAAACATCTTAGGTTTGAATTCTTAAAGGTTTTTTAAATGTGTTTTTTGGTTGTGGGACAGCAGTTTGCACCAATTCTGTAAAATGGCCTGTATATGAATAGGTAGCTACGAGAGGAGGTGCAGCTCACCTGATGTTCACTTCACTTGGATCACCTGTTTGACAGCGCTGACAGTAGTATGTCATTCTACCGTTGTCTCCTAGTCGACAGACGGTGACAGTTCCACTGCACTGGCCACAGTTTGGACGTTTATACACCTTGTAATGCTTGTAGAGTGGGGATCCATTCTTTCTACACTGTTTTGAAAAGCAGAGAAATAAAAATTGAATGCAGATATGATCGAAAAGGTAAAATCACAAATTGTCTGGAATACCTTATAAAATAGGAGTGTGAAATCTCGTGTCATCTTGACAAGATGGTGAACTTGTTCACTTGTCAACTGCCTGACCTTTAAAAGCACAGAAGAATTAATTGAAAAATAACACTCTACACATATTTTAAACAAGGTGTAAAACATCCATTCAACTGTACCATGCGACAGCGATATTGACTTTTTTGTGTTGGTACTGCACAAAGCAAATTGTACCTTGACAGCCGGGTTAAGGCCACTGTCGAAGAGCGCTTCGTTTTTAATTATGTTTCCTACACCAGGTAAGACAGCCTGATCCAACAGAACATCACAGAGCATTCTCTCCCTCTCCCTCTTTACAGCTTCCACCGCCTGAGAGAAACTAAACTTGGGCGAACAGATATCGAGAGTCTCCATGGCTCTTACTCTCTGCTCACAGTCCTCTGAGAGTCTAGGGGAAGCAAACAGAATTATTATTCCCCGAGGTGTCAGAATCTTTGAAGGCTCAGTGTAAAAATGAAAAGAGTCAGGCTGTCTGGAGTTGATAGTCTGGAATTTAATCCAGCATAGCGACAAGGAAGTTGCCTACTTAAGACCTGCATTTGATGAGCTGACCTCGCAGATGTACGTTCGGATAAAGTGCTTGACTATGAAAGACTTTCGATGAAGATGCAATCTAATCCAGGATTAAATATAATACTTGTCCTAGCATACTTAGGAATGAAATGGAAGTTATATATAACTACAATCCAAGCTATGAGAAGAAGAAGTGTTACCTGATTTCTACAGTTGTGTCATAGAAACAGACAGAATCATTGGTAAGCTGAATAACCAGCGTTGGGGGTTTTCCTTTCAAGTCTTTCTCCAGGGGGTTTATCCTCAAGGAACCATTCATGCCAAAGTGCAATCTAAATCAAAACACATTTAAAGTGCAGTTAAAATGACTTCTCTATTATTATACCAATTCATTTCTATGACCTTTGCATGATGTTTCCTTGTCATTTGTGACCCTGGAACACAAAACCGGTCACAAGCGTCAATTTATAAATAAAAGCTAAATAAATAAGCTCTCCATTGATGTATGGTTTGTTAGGATAGGACAATATTTGGCTGAGATACTATTTGAAAATCGCTTTTAAAGATTTTAAAATAAAGCTCTTAGCAATGCATATTACTAATTAAAAATTAAGTTTTGATATATTTACGGTAGGAAATTTACAAAATTTCTTCATAGAACATGATCTTTACTTAATATGCTAAAGATTTTTGGCAATTGGCACAAAGGAAAAATCAATACTTTTGACTCATACAATGTATTGTTGGCTATTGCTACAAATATACCTGTGCTTCTTACAACTGGTTTTGTGGTCCAGCCCAGGGTCACATTTGTGATTACTTGATAAGGATTTCCAGAGATATTTGTACTGGATTTTCATTTGTATGTCAAGTTTTTAAAAGACTTAAGATTTAAAGACCACTTTGAGCCTCATATAAAGAAGGTAATAGGTAGTAACATTTGCTACTTCATCAATCACGCAGACGGCTTCTCTCAAAGGACAGACTGATGCTAATCCTGCTGGTTTAATAGAAAGCAAACTCCTCCAGCAACCACATAGAAACAACATCTAGCCATTGAAATATTTTAAAGCACAACTAAAAAACAGAGGGTTTGCACTTATGTCACGATTTGGTCAGTTACCTAAATGCGTGGGCATATTGGTGATACTCAGATGTAAACAACAGCATTTATTGCACGATTAATGTACTACTAAATAGTTGTTCTGCTAATTTATGCTGTCTACTCTAAAAAATGTTGCTAAATCACATGGAGAATGATTTAGTAAGCAGGAAAGGGCGCAATATTCTGACAAACTAAAGTTAATAGATACGTACAGTATTAATTAAGATATTAGCCCAATATTTCACCTACCTGACCGGAAATGATAAAAACAAACATGAAGTTAGTCAAGATTCTTGCCCTGGAAATCCTGATTTAGTTTGGCCACCCAAAAACACCTTTTGTTTTTTGGACAGTTTTTGCACTCTTCTCCTTGATTTGTTATAACTTTTGGCTGTCTATAGTACTCCAAATGTTTTTCCTGGTCTGACCGATTAATACAGCCCAAAACATGACAATAATTGACCATTTTTAGGAGCAACAATCAGCAAAATATGCAAGTTTTGTTCGGTTCAGTAGCATTGTTTACATTACATAATATGGCCGATTGATGACGTGGCAAAAAAAAAAAACACACTCTGCAATTAATTATGTTAAATAATGTGTAAATATTTTACATTTGCAACCTTACAAATCTAAATAACATCTATTTAACACTAAATTGACTTCTTTCCTATACTGTCAGTTGCCCTTTAAGATGTCCATAAATACATTCAGTACTGTAATGTAATCATAAATCAGAACATAATTTCATGAATTAGTTTCTTTTCAATTCTAAACAGGGCTCTGGGAAGCAAGCCAGACCATTTCAATCTGCCTTCATTGTAAAGAAACTTACATTTAGTCCACAACTACTCACAAATCACTACATAAAATGCTCATTTAAAACAGAAAGCAAAAATCGCATGTATTAATCGTTACCCTTATTTAATTGATTTGTATTTTTTTCTTCCAACAAACCTCAGAGCTCTGAAGCCAAAATACATGAAGAGCTCTTTCCCCAGTGTCTCCACCCCCGTAAACTCACAGCCCATAAAGCACTGGAAGGAGCTCCTGGTACTGTTATCTGACTGAAAAAAGAAATAAGACGAATAAATATTCATATGCATGTCATTTACGTAAGACGGCTATATCGTCTGATATATCACGCACTTACTGATTTATTGGTTTCATTTCCTCGTACGTCTACAACTTTCTGTCCTTTTCGAACTCTTGCACGAATCTTCTCTCCATTTAAAGTGCATCCCGGACCCTCGACCATTGCACCTTATGTTTAATAGTCCGTATAAGCAAACTACAAACAAATCTGAAGTAGACGGCTAATGTTGTACGCGAATATGGAGCAGAAAGACCCGCCAGAGGATTCAAATCTGCGCATGCGTCGATGAGTCGGAAATCGTCATGGCGTAAAAACAAAGTTGATAAAACTTGTCTGTACTTCGCTGCATGCAAGGATATAACCTTTTTAACAGTAACTTCTGATACTCTTTGCAACGAAAGTAAGTTATCTCTCTAATCCATTTAATCAATTTATTTAAAAACATTTTTTTGATTATGAATTTATAATTTAAGGACATTCGTGAGAATAAAATATATTTCTCAGGGCAAGACATATAGGATTGCATTGAGTAACGACTTTATGCTTAATAAATACAGGCTATCTTCACTCAATAAAGTGGCTGACTCTAAAATATTTCTACACAGGCCCCTCTATCCTTAGAACCTTTCTCATCATGTCTTTAATAAATTTACTCAGTGAAAAATATGCTCAGTAAATAGATGCATGAATCTGGAAGTACTTTACTTCTTTAGGTGCTGCACAACTTTTTGTATTCGTTTGGATAAAATAAACATGAAAAGGAGTTCAGTATTTTGTATTTTATTGAATTACTGTCGTAATGTTTACTGGCTGTGTGTGCAGGTGAAAACACCAGTTACTGGCCCCAGCGAGAAGGCCCTTCAGAGTCCTGGTATAAAGGTATAAAGTACATCAGATCTGTGGCCATGCAAATGGAATTATCCTGTTACATAGCAGTGAAAAAGACACATATTGTAGCCTAAATCAAACAAATCACATTTATTTTTGTTTTTCACCTAATGCAGGTATTTATATTAAGCCTAATTTTAATATACACTACTGTTCAAAAGTTAATTAGAGCAAAAATTAATTGTTTTATTCAGCAGGGATGCAATTAAATTGATCAAAAGCTACAGTAAAGACATTTATAGTGTTACAAAATCTTCCTGTTTCAAATGAAATAAAATATGAGGATATACACTACCAGTCAAACGTTTTTGAACAGTAAGATTTTGAATATTTTTAAGGCTTTTCTGCTTACCAAGGCTCTATTTATTTGATCCAAAATACAGCAAAAACTGTAATATTGTGAAATATTTTTACTATTTAAAGTAACTGCTTTCTATTTGAATATATTTTAAAATGTAATTTATTCCTGTGATTTTAAAGCTGCATTTTTACCATCATTACTCCAGTCACATGATTCTTCAGAAATCATTTAAATATGATGTTCAAGAAACATTTTCTTCATTTATTATTATTATCATTATTATTATCAATATTTAGTCATTTTTTTCAGGATTCTTTGATGAATAAAAAGATTTAAAAAAATCAGCATTTATCTGAAATAAAAAGCTTTTGTAACATTATTATTCACTATACCATTCAAAAGAATGCTTTAAACTGATGAAAAGTGATGAAAAAGACATTTATAATGTTAGAAGATGATTTTTATTTCAGATAAATGCTGTTCTTCTAAACTTTCTATTCATCAAAGAAACCTGTAAAAATTCTACTTAGCTGTTTTCAACATAATAAGTGTTTTTGAGCAGCAAAACAGAATTTAAGAATGATTTCTGAAGGATCATGTGAATGGAGTAATGATGATAAAATTCAGCTTTGAAATAACAGGAATAAATTAAATTTTAAAATATATTTAAATAGAACAGTTATTTTAAATAGTAAAAATATTTCAGAACTGTTTTTGCTGTACTTTGGATCAAATAAATGCAGGCTTGATGAGCAGAAGAGATTCAAAAAAACATGAAAAATCTTACTGTTCAAAAACTTTTGACTGGTAGTGTATAAATTAAAAAAATGACAGGAACAGCTGCTGCAAATTTTTGCTTTCCAATCACAAAAATAAATTACATTTAAAAAATTGTAAAAATAAAAAACAGTACTCGTTCATACTCTAGGCTAGGGACTACTTCCACAGACTTGACTGGTGGAGACTGACAGATGTAGTCACTATAATGTGTTGAAAAGAGCTGTCTTTTTTTCATTCCGTGAAAACACAACAAACAGTTTTGAAACCACACAGAATTTTCATTTTTGCCCAAACTCTTTCTTCGAAACAAATGATACCCACATCTTATTTGAGCTGCAGTAAGGACCCAAGTGCATGGGGGGTGCTGTTGGGGTGGCGTGTGCACTCACAGCAGTACACTCTGCTTATTCTCTGCCACAAAACATTCTTAACCAGCCATGACAGAGACCACTGAAGAATACAGGCCATTCGCAGCACAGCTGTCCAATGTTTACCTCACTATCCTGGCCCTCTTCTGCTTCAAACTTTTCGTTAGAATCACCCTTAATCTACTCACGCACTTCTACATCATCAAAGGCAACCGCAATGAGGCTGCCCGGATTTCAGCAGAGTTCTATGATAATGGTCAAGGGCATGGTAAGTAGAGCGTGTGCTTACATCACCGCTTACCACTTGGGTGTGGATTTAATTTCCTATTGCCAGCGTTTGCCCTTTATGATGGCCCGTTTGCATGGATATATATGGAACATGGGGAATATTACTATTGCACAATGGTTTTAGATGTCATTGCATGTGACAAGGAGTTCAGTTTTACATTATAAATGCTTTTCAAACATGCTTTTCAGTTCAAGAAGTGCCATATCTGCATTCATACTTGTGTGCTTTGCCTCACAGCAGGCTACCTTCGATCACATGACCACAGATTCTAAACATGCAACATCAAGCACATGGAAGTTCAGTAAGCATGCTTGCGACGCAAAGCCCGGGAATGGCTGCCAGGCTGCTGTTTACAGTGTTGTATAAATAGAATTGAGGCCATGCACCCCCCTCCCCTTTGACTATAGAAGAAACGCAGTCATCTTCAGTCTATCAAGTGCTTGTGCAGCCAGACGCTTGTCTGCTGGATCTCGAGCAGTGCAGCCGGGCCGTATAAACAGCAGTGAGGGCTTTTGGTGTAAACAAGTTGTCTCACAGAGCATCTCAGAAAACAGCTTCTGCAAGTTTAAGATCAGGGAGAGAGGAACAGAGACGGGCGATAGTCACAGGGGATTGCCATAGTCTGGCATTTACTAAGCAACTTAAGTAGGGCAAGATAGATAAAAACAGCAGACAGCTTCAGTGACTCTTTTAAAGCATTTTTTGAAGAGAATGATATAAGGAGGAAACATTTTCCTGAAGGGACACAAGCTCTGTCAAAGTGGAAGTCTTGCTGAGCTGGTTAACCAGCCAAGGTTGGTGCTTTGATATGTTTCGTGTGTACGTGGATCGACTCACAATATCCTGAGTGCGAAAGTGAGCTGTGTTCTTGAATTAATTGTTCTTGAATCTGAGTCTAAGAAGGAAAATTGAAAGATACAGATTTGAGAGGTGGTTCAAACGGTGTCAGCTGAAAGCTGGTCCTATTTATGTTTTGAACTTGAAGGAGAGTATTATACTATATTTGAGTGAGTGATGAAGGGAGGTGACGATGATGATGATGACGTGTGGAATGCATCAGCAGTTATTCTGGATATTGACTCAGGTGTGTACACAAGCGTACCAGCTTTTGTGATGGGGCTATATTTATGCAGTGAAAATCTGGGGTGCCAAATTCCATCTACATCCAAAAATTATTGGACTTCAATTTTTTTTTTTTTTTTTTTGGTCAAAACAATTTTCAAAACAAAAATGTAAGGACATATTATTAGTTAAAAAAGTAATATTGTTTTATGCTGATAACATAATTTTTGTAAAAAAAAAAAATAGAAAAATCAAAATTATATTATAACTTCACTAATTTACTAAGTTTCTTATAACTAATAGCTAAATCACAACTAGCTGTAACTGATTATATCATATAATATATAAAAATGTATAATTTCTATAAAATTCAATAGATAAAATATATTATATTATAACTTTACTAACATTACTAATTTATTAAAATTAAATAATGCAAAATAGAAACACACACATATACATTTTAAGTTTTTACTAATTTTCTTATACTAATAGCTAAATTACAACTAACTATAATTGATAATATAATATAATATAAAAAAGATATATAACGTTATAATTTAAAACAATTTAATAAACATATAAAACATTACATATATGTTTATTGAAATACCAGAATTAAATTACAAAATTAAATTCATGCAAAATATACACACACACACACACACACACACACACATACATTACCAGTTTTACTAATTTTCTACTAACTAATATATAACTATAATTGAATAAATATAATATAATATTTAAAAATAAAAAATACCATATTTATATATTGAATATTAAATACATATTGAATAAATAAAATAGATTTATTAATATATATGTCAACATATTTTTTTATAAAAAAGTTTTTATTAGTTTTCTTATAATAGCTAAATTACAACTAACTATAATTGATAATATAATATAAAATTTAAAAAATAATATAAAAAAATAAAAAGATATATAACATTATCATTTAAAACAATTCAATAAACATATAAAACATTGTTTATTGAAAAATCAGAATTGAATTAGAAAATTGAATTAATGCAAAATAGAAACACATTTACATTATAAGCTTTTACAAATTTTCTTATAACTAATAGCTAAATTACAACTATAATTGATCAAATATATTATAATTAAAACTAAAATATTTATATAGAATTCATGATTGAATAGATACAATATTTCAATGTATAATATTATAATTAAAACAATTCAATAAACATGTAAAACATATTTATGTGTGTTTATTAAAAAATATTAAATAATTGATAATATAATATAATAATTAAAAATTAAAATATGCTATATTTATATAGAATTCATGATTGAATAGATAAAATATATTTCAATATATAACGTTATAATTGAAACGTAAATAATTAATGATAAGTTTTTACTAGTTTTCTTATAATAGCTAATTACAACTAACTATAATTGAATAGATATAAGAATATAATAATATTAAAAAATAATCATTAAAAACAATATCATATTTGTTATAGAATTCATAATTGGTAACATAATAATTAAAAATAAAAATATACCATATTTATATAGAATTATTAATATATTATTGAATATATAATATAATACAATAATTCATATTATTATTATAATAAAAAATAAATAATATATTTTTCTATAGAATTCATAACTGAATAGATCAAATATATTTCAACAAATAATGTTACAATTAAAGTTATTCAATAAACATTAAACATGTTTATCGAAAAATCTGAATTAAATAAATGCAAAATAGAAACACACACATATATAAGTGTTTACTAAGTTTCTTAAACTAATAGCTCAATTACAACTATAATTGAATATATAATGTAATAATTCATAATATTTATAACTGCATAGATCAAATATATTTCCGCTGTACTTTGATTTTTAAGCCTTAAAATTCCTAAATTTCCTGTTCCTGCGAATCAGTGTTTTTATTCTTCTCCAGGGTCTTGGGCCGACCGCTCTGCTCTTCACGATGCTGCCAGCCAAGGAAGACTGCTGGCTCTCAAGACCCTCATTGCTCAGGTAGTTTTTCATTTAAATGACCTTTCAATGAACCTTGAGATAAGAAATACGTAATTGTGTTAATATTTGTACTATTTCTATATCTTGCAGTCACATGCACTCTAGCGGATAAGTAATGTAATACGCATTTGGTGTAGAGGTTGAACGCTGCAATCCATCATGCGGTGTAGTGAAGGGCATTGCTGCCACCATCTGGACTAAAAGAATCCTGCACATTCAAATGCAATATTCATTTGTCTTAATCTGTCCTCAGGGCCACAGCGTAAATGTGCTGACAATAGACCACGTTAGCCCTCTTCATGAGGCGTGCATTGGGAGCCATGTTGCCTGTGCCAGAGCCCTGATAGATGCCGGAGCCAACGTTAGTCTCTGCAGGGCTGATTGGTAACACTTTCATTTCTAGGGCTGTAGTCAAGACCACCTTTGTCGAGTCCAAGACAAGTCCAAGACCAGGACTAGTCGAGTCCAAGTCAAGACCGAGTCCAAAGAGGTTCGAGTCCAAGACAAGACCGAGTCCAAAAAAGTTCGAGTCCGAGTCAAGACCGAGTCCAGGACAGGAAAAAAAGCCGTATGCATGACATCATCAAGACAATCATTTTGGGTTATTATTTGTTGATCTAAAAGCAAAAACAGTGTCACAACTAGACTTGTAGTCAAGACCGCCTAAACCGAGACCAAGACACTACCAAGACCAGAAGGGATCGAGACCAAGACAAGACCAAGACCAAGACCAAGACAGACCATGTCAAGACCAAGACCAAGTCGAGACCAAGACCGATACCAAGTCGAGACCGGAGAAAAAAAAAAAAAGACTAGTGTTGAAGCCGAAGTTAATTTAGTTTAGCTTTTTAAAATTTGTTTTATTTTGGTATAGTTTTCAAATTTTCAGTAAAATTTAGTTTAGTTTTTATTAGTTTCATTAACATTTTTTTTAGTTTTAGTTTAGTTTCTATTTTGTGAACACATTTCTATTTAGTTTTTATATAGTTTAGTTTCAGTTTTAGTTTTTTTTTTAAGATTAAATAGAGATCACAATTTCCTCGCAATTCTAAACTAAGCAAAATAATGTGAGACAAAATATTAATTGCTTCAGTCTATTTAAAAGTGTTTAATTCATTTTAATGAATTCTTAATAATTTAATACATAATATTTATATTTAAAATAGAATATGTTTAACACACCGATTTTTTATATTACATTTATGAAAAAGTGGTTTGAATGAATAAATGACATGCTCACAAAAACATCACTGGATGAATCTGCATTTTTGAATCAATCTCTATTCGTTGACAAATACATTTTTTAACAGTTGTTTCCATCTAGTGGCGAAACAATGCAATCGACACAAACATTATTTGAAGCGCCAATTGCTTTCAAAAGATGACGTGCTCTGTTTTAATTTCTACCATAGACATCACATCAGTGTTTATATCCAAACTATTACCTTTAATCATAATATTGCTGTGATAATATGAATGACTGGGTAACAACACCCATGATTTTTAAGTATAGACATTCCACTTGATATCATATAATCTATTAATCTAAAGAAAACAGAATGATGACATATGGTGATACCTCATAATAGCAGTGTTAGAACTGATATACAAACACCAACCCACTACTATTACCAATGCTCGGTACTAGTACTGAGCATTTAAGCAACTAAATTACAATATAGCTTCACTGCAGATGTACAGTAGTGTAGAAAAGAAGTGACCAGTAGGGGAGAGCGGGGCACAACCTAACACTTTTTGAATTTCGCGGTTTATGTAAATCCACTTGGGGTTCAGAGTACAATTTTTATCCACATTATTTTCACATTTGTCTAGTACAAATATATCGCTTTGTTTCATATTTACAGTGTATACGTTTTTCGTTATTTACCTCAAAAGAAAGGAAGTGAAACGTGACAACATGCCCCATAGATGGGGTACATTGTAACATCTGAGGGGCACGTTGTAACACGACCATATGACAGCTTAAAATGTTATCTGATCAAATGAAAAAAAATATTCACAACAAACTAAAATACATGTGTTAACTTTTTCAAATGAAGTAATGACGTTTTTAAAAAAAATAAAAATGGTCTAATTTTGGAGTTTGACAATGAACATATCGCGACGATGCTTTGAACGGTCCTGATCGCAACACACAGCGGTACAGTAGTTCAAAACAACGTGGACAAATAAATGAAACACATATAGACATTCAGAAAAACATTCCCGTCCCTCCACACACAGCTCTCATAGAACACGACACACATAAACCAGCTAAAATGCTTTACATGTCTTGAAATAATAACATCTGAACATTAAACATTGATTGTCAGCCTTTATTCACCTGTTTCTTGTGGTTTCTTATCAAAATCCTTAGAAGTCAATAGTGTAAATTGCACCGCTTATGTCATGTTAGAGTGTGTGTGTGAATCAATGAAAATTAACGTTAGCAGGGCACGCAGATGCAGAGCGTGCCGTGCAAATATAATCTAGTGTGTGATTGGTTATTACTTTTTTGTTTTGTTTTTTTGTTTTTGTGATTGGTTATTGGTAGTGATGGGTCGTTCGGGCAGATGACGTGACGAAAAATAATATTTTAATTAAATTCGGGCGGGTGAAATGAAAAAATGTAAATTATAAACAGTTTAAAATGTGTGCTTACTGGGAACATAATAAAGACACCTGGACTCGGTCGAGACCAAAAGCCATATTTGGCAAGACCAGTGGCCGAGACCGAGACAAGTCCGAGTCTGAATACCAGCGAGTCCGAGACAAGTCCGAGACCATAAAAAAACGGTCTCGAGACCGGACTCGAGTCCAAGACCGGACTCGAGTACTACAGCCCTGTTCATTTCACAGGTCTTGATAAGCAGCCTTGGCTTCTGTTACTGATTTTACAATTTTGTGTAACACAGTGGGGTTTTCCTTTATTACAATTCAGAAATACAGGAAATTATGATGATTATTGTTATTAGATATGTTTATTGAATTATTAATTCTAGAAATATATTTTTTTAAATATAAGTATGTATAAATATATAAGTATAATTATTATCTTTTCTTTTGTCATTATTATATTATATTATAAATAGGTCTATTGAATTATTGATTCTATATTTTTTTCAGTAGTCATTATTATTATATTATACTGAATTATATTGTACTGAATTATTAATTCTACATATATTTTTTTTTTTATAATCATTATTATATTACATTCTATTACATTATAAATGTCTCTTAAAATATTCATTCTAAAACTTTTTAAATAATCATTTATTTTCTTTTTTATTATATTACATTTATTGTACATGTCAACTAAATGATTAATTCTAGAAATATATTTTTATTTAAAAATCATTATTATATTGTCTTTTGTCATTATTTTATTATATTATTCCATTTGTTTATTTTATTTCTAGAAAAATTGTTAATTCTAGAAACAAATGATTAATTTTAGAGAGATTGTATCTTTTTCTTTTTATATAATCATCATTATATCTTTAATTTTGTCATTATGATATTATATTTTATTATACATATGTCTACTTAATTATTAATTCCAGAAATTATATATTTTCTTTTGTCATTATTATATTATATTATATTATTGATTATGATGATTATTCATAATAAATGTCTATTGAATTATTTCTAGAAATATCTTTTTATTTTTATATAATAATTCTCTTTTATATAATTCTCTTTTGTCATTATTATATTATTTTTTTATATTATATTTTTGATTATGAAGATGATGATTATTCATAATAAATGTGTATTAAATTATTATTTCTAGAAATATCTTTTTATTGTCGATAATCATTATCTTTTCTTTTGTCATAATTATATTATATTATTGATTTAAAGATGATGATTAGTCATATTAAATTTTTCTACGGAATTATTAATTCTATAAATATCTTTTTATATTTTTATATATAATTATCTTTTCTTTTGTCATTATTATATTATATAATTATATATTATAATATATTTCTATTAATTATAATGATTATTATTATTATTGATAATTGAATTGTTAATTCTAGAAATGTATTTTTATTTTTGTATTTCATTATTATCTTTTTTGTCATTAATGTATTATATTATATTATAATATTATTGATTATGAAGATAAATATGACATATTCATAAATATGTCTACTGAATTATTCATTCTAGAAATATCATTGTCATTATTATATTAAATTATATTTGTTTTTTATTTTATCTATCAATTATTATTGAAATGATCAATCATTAATTCTAAACTGGGAAAAAATGTGTAGATTAGTAACAATTTTCACCCAGATATTTATTTTTCTTTCTTTTTTCATAATTGTTTTATTTACAACTTTGAAAATGGTATATTTTATATTTATATAATCATTATATTACTTATTTTGTCATTATTATATTATACTGTATTATATTATTTTATTTGTTTATCTTATCTATTAAATTATTAATTGTTGAAAATTTGTCTTTTTATTTTTATAAAATTATTATATCTTTTATTTTGTCATTATTATATTATTATTACTTTGCCTCTTTAAATATATGAGTTATTGCAAACCCTAAACACATAAGCCATAAACTGTGCATTCAGTATTTTGTAAAAAAAAAAAAAAAAAAAAAATCTATATATTTTTTAATTTTTATTATTATTATTTTTTTTTTACAAAATGCTGAATGCACATTTCATGAAACATGCTATTCTTTTGCCTTGTATTCTATGTCTGTGTTTTCAGGTTAATGTGACAACTATAGATGGAGTGACTCCATTGTTTAATTGTTGCTCAGCTGGCAGTTTGGAATGTCTAGAGCTGCTCTTGCAGTGTGACGCCAGACCACAGGCCCTGGCTATATGCCAGCCTTCACCCATCCATGAAGCAGTCAGCAGGGGTGGGTATAAGACTGGCACTAGAGTACCATAGTCCTGCACAAATCAAAATTAGCCCTAATTAGCTGACTTGCTAATAGACTCTCCACATTTTAAATATCACATGGCTTTATTGTCTCTTTCAAAGGCCACAGCAAGTGTGTGGAGGCGCTGATAGCATGGGGTGTGGACGTGGACTATGAAATCCCTCACATGGGCACTCCTCTCTACAGTGCTTGTCGATGTAAAGACTTCTTATGTGCCCGCAAACTGCTCGATGGAGGTAAACAAGTCAAAATTCACTTTCAAAATTCATCTTCAGAACACAAATGAAGATATTTTCGATGCAATCCGAGAGCTTCCTAGCCCTGCATAGACAGCAACTGACACGTTAATGGCCTAGAAAGGTGGTAAGGACATGTTAAATTAGTCTATAGACATCAGTGGTTCAACTGTGATGTTGCAAAGCTACGAGAATACTTTTTGTGCACAAAGAAAACAAAAATAATGACTTTATTCAACAGTTTCTTCTCTTCTGTGTTATTATGTTACTGAATTGTCACCATCACAGGTGCAAATGTGCAGACAGGCACAAATTTAGAGACTCCTCTTCATGCAGCAGCCCAGAAAGACTGTATAAGCATAGTGAAACTCCTGCTGGAATTTGGGGCAGACGTAAATGCACGCAACCTGGAGTACAAACGTCCCGTAGAGGCTGCTCCTCCGGGGAGCCTTGCAGAGGGATTCCTATTGATTTATGAAGGTGAGCTAAATGTGCAGCAGGATGATAGACTCAAAAGTTCCTGATGTTTTTACTGCATCAGTTTTGTTTTGTTTTACAGCGACGCCCCGTTCTTTGCGTCAACTGTGCCGTCAGCAAATCAGGGAGAGTTTGGGACGTTCCCGACTACATCTTCTACCACTTTTGCCCCTTCCTAAAGCTATGAAGAACTTTCTGCAATATAGATAATGTCATTATGTTTGCTTAGTATTATTGTATAGTTTAAGTTAGTGTAAATGATCATTTTAAATGACAAAAGCTGTTTTATCTTTTTCCATTTGCTGTAATAATAATTGTCTCCATCTCTGTGGCGTGATTTAACAAGAATAGGCCATTTATGTCCTTGGTATATAAACAAACTTGTGACTGGTAGGCTACTACTAATCTTGTTTATTTTACTTTAATAAATGTAATATACCTCAGCAACATTTTGTCTTAAAGGGATAGTTCACCCCAAAATGAAAATGCTGTCATAATTATTCATCCTCATGTCGTTCCAAAAACGTAGGACCTTCGTTCATCGTCGGAACACAAATTAAGATATTTGTATGAAATCTGAGAGCTTTCTGATTCTCCATAAGGGTACTACGACATGTAAGGCCCAGAAAGGTAGTAAAGACATTGTTAAAATAGTCCGTGGGACATCGATAGAGTGTTTTCACGACACGTCATCAATTGGCGGCACTGAACGTAAATAATGCCACTGAACTGAAGGAAATTTTAATATTTCGCTAATTATTGCTGCTGAAAATGGTCAATTATTGTCATGTTCTGGGCTGTAATAATCGGTCAGACCGAGAAAAACATTTGGAGTACTATAGACAGCCAAAAGCCATAACAAATGAAGGAGAAGAGTGCAAAAAAATGTTGTTTGTGGTTGGCCAAACTGAACCAGGATTTCCAACAACGTTCATGTTCTTATAATTTCCAGTCAGTTAGGTGAAATATTAGGTTAATATCTTAATTAATACTGCTCGTACATATCCTTACCACCTATTAACTTTAGTTTACTTTAGTCCCTAAAACTATCCAGTGACTCGGCGAGACACTGCAGCTGAATAGGGAAAAAAAAAAAACTAATAGTTATTGCCTTACTTACCCAGTTGATTGATTATGTTGATAATTGCAAACATTTTTTGTATTACAAGTTTTCTAAAATGTTAGGTTTTAATATGCCATTGAGGCATTATTTAATGAAATATGATTAGAACCATTTAGAAATACATAGAACAGGCAGAAAACAATATTTTTATTTTTTATTTTTGAGGGAATAAAATGTATAAAATCAAGCAAATTATATATGAACAAATCCCTCTGTAAAAACCTTCTGGATATAGACAGAAATATAAAAATGTAAAGTTTGGTGTGTGTAAGTGCTACCGTTGGAGATTTAAAAATAGGTATTGTATTTGAAATCTATTGACACAAATAGATAAAGTGCTATAAAAGAAACACTTAAAGTTTTTTTTTTTTTCTCGGATGTTTTCTTTCCACTAGTCTGAAAAAACTAGGGTTGCCACCCGTCCCTTAAAATACGGAATCGTCCCGTATTTGAGAATGAAATTGCGCGTCCCGTTTTGAATCAATACGGGACGGGTTTTGTCCCGTATTTTTTATAAATTTTTTTTTTTAAAGCAGCGCCTCATACAAATAATCACTGCGGTAAAGCCAGCCGCGGTTCAGAAAAACACGGTCAAGCCAGCCGCGATTGATTTTAAGTGTGCGCGCGTATTACAGTGATTACGGTAGTTTCAGAAACAACACAGACAGAACGCGATGCAGAGCGCTTTTCATTTAGACGCCCAGGACTGAGAGATAATACTACAAAGTGCTCGTGAATTTTTACTTACTTATTTATTTGCATTTCTACTTTAATGTCCGTTTTATTTATTGGTGTACTTGACGGTTCTTTTCTGAGAAATGGGACATTATTAGACTTTAGAGTCTAATAAGTAGAAAAAACAAAACAATGATCAGTTCTTATTCAGGACGGCCCATATTATATGCAAAACTCATATGAAACCTTTTTACTGCAGCATTTTTGAGATATGGGACATTATTACATTTTAACGGGGTCTATAGACCCCATTTCTAAAAAGTAGAAAAAAAACAATGATCAGTTCTTATTCAGGACGTCCCATATTATATGCACAACTCACAACCCCCCCCCCCCCCCCCCCCATGTGTCCCTTATTTTGGGGTATTAAAAGTGGTAACCCTAGAAAAAACACTTAATGAAAAACCAAAAAGCCTAAAATCTAAAACTTGACAGGTGCATGAAAAAAAAAG
Organism: Garra rufa; assembly: GCF_049309525.1. NCBI lineage: Eukaryota > Metazoa > Chordata > Actinopteri > Cypriniformes > Cyprinidae > Garra > Garra rufa. The sequence continues at coordinate 29,730,532 of NC_133376.1, forward strand.
TTTTTGCCTGCAGTGTCTTCCCCTAAAGACATAGTTCAGCCAAAAATGAAAATTCTGTCATGATTTACTCACCTTCAAACTGAATGTTGGTTACCAGTTGAAAAAACAGTTGACGGTAGCCATTTACGTCCATAGCATGGAAAAGTCATGTAGATCAAATGTTGTGATCTGCCAGCAGGTGGCAGCACATCAACTCCAGCTCCTGTCGTCAAGCTGTTTCCATGCGACTGTAAACAATGAACCGAAGGGGGTTTGTCCTCTTCCTCAAACAAATGTGAGGCTGCTTTTCGTTTCTGTCGTTACCTATAGTTAGAAATGGCCTATTCACAATATCCCAAGAAGGCTGGTCTACCACGAGAGGTTTTGAAATGGCTGCAAAGTCTTGATTTATCGTTTTTCCCAAAAAACGTGCGCAGGTGAGTAGAAAAGACAAATAAACTTGGGCCATTTAGGGGATCTCTCTATATTTGTGCTTGTATAAAAGCTTAAAAATGCTATATAGCTAGTTTAGTTTTCTAATTAACTACAATAATAATAAATATGAAATTACAGTTCCCTAAAGAGGACTCTAATTCGCTTTTTAGTCAACATCCGGCGATTTTATTCATTTAAAATAAAATATCATTCTGGTTTCATAATAAATATAACATATTTGTATCAAAAATAGCCTAAAAGTTCAAATATAAACAATATTTAAAGCGTTAGCTACTATTGTGCTTACACGTGCCTGTCTTTTTTGACCAAAGAGACTTTTCCAATGGATACCTAGTGGCAGAAATATTTTCCTGGTACTTTCCCAGGGATTTTCATATGCACTCATATGATAATGGAGCTTCAATGGCTGTCAAACAATCCAACTGGTCACAGATTGAAAGGGTGAGTTTGATATCCTGCGTAAATGATAAAAGTAACATGAAATAAAGGGTGAGTTAAATTCTGTCATTAATTACTCATGCTCATGTTGTTCAAAACTCGTAACACCTTTGTTCATCTTCAAAACACTTTTTTTGTGTAGATATCTTCAAAACGGTTACTTTTGATGCAATCTGAGAGCTTTCTGACCCTGCATAGACAGCAACGCAACTGACACGTTTAAGGCCCAGAAAGGTAGTAAGGATATCGTTAAAATAGTTCGTGTGACGTCAGTGGTTTAACCATAATTTAATGAAGCCATGAGAATGCTTTTTGTGTCCAAAGAAAACAAAATAATGACTTTATTTGACAATTTCCTGTTCTACTTTCTGTGTCAGAACATGTGTCGTAATACAGCAGTGAAGACTGACATAGTCTTTACTACCGTTATAGCCTTTAAATGTGATAGTTGCTGTCTATGCAGGGTCAGAAAGCTAAAAATATTTGTGTTCCGTAGATGAATAAAGGTCTTACTTGTTTGGAATGACATGAGGGTGAGTAATTAATGACAGAATTTTCATATTTGGGTGAACTAACCCTTTAATAAATTAGATTCTTGATATGGCTATTGTGCTTTGGACTATTTTTCTTAAACCATGCCAGTTTAATAGAGATCTTTTCTTTTATACACCTTTGGTTGTTTAAAAGCTTTTTGAGAAGCAAAACATCAGTCTGTTGAAAGAGGTCATAGACGGCACAATCCACTGTAAACCTGGAGCTGCAGAGCTTCTCGTGCAAGAGATTTACTCTATCCTGACCAACAGAAGGTGAGCTTTCATATTTGCTTTCTTAATGCATTTTCCATTCCCATCAGATAATGTAATTCAAATATTAGCTAAATAGCACTTGAGGCATTTTTTGAATATTCAAGTTTTTTGTTTTTCTCCATTCTGGTACAGTTAAGGTCAAAAGTTTACATCCCCTTTCACCAAAATAAGTGGGATCATACAAAATGCATGTTATTGTTTCTTTAGTACTGACCTGAATAAGAACTTTTTGAATTTGAAGATCAGGGTAAATTTAACTTGTAACTACCTTCTATAGCCTCTGAAGGGCAATACTAAAAAAAAAAAAAAAAAAGAGAGAGATTTAGGCAAAATAAGAAAATGTACACCTCTCCATTCTGTTCAAAAGTTTTCACCCCCGGTTCTTAATGCATCGTTTTTTCTTCTGGAGCATCAAAGAGCATATTATCCTTCTGTTTAGTTGCATATGAGTCCCTCGGCTGTTTTCAGTGCACTGCAAAAATGCTTTTCTTACTTAGATTTTTGTCTTGTTTCTAGCCAAAATAATTAAAAACTCTTAAAATAAGAAGGTATAAATTATTTTATTGTTCTCAGAAAAAAAAAAAAAAAACAAGCAAAATAATCTGTCAATAAGGTAAGAAAAAGAATCTTGTTTTCTGTTGAAATTTTTTTTTTTTTCATTTGACAAACAAGGGACTCATGAACAACTATCACAAAAAAAATGGATCATTCAGGTAAGAACACATTATTAAGAATCAAGGGGATGTAAACTTTTGTGGATTATATGTAAGCATCTTTTATGTGAAATATCTTATTCAGGTCAGTACTAAATAAACAGTAACATGCATTTTGTATGATCCCTCTTATTTGGTAAAATAATTAACATTTTGCAGATTCTGAAAGGGGGATGTAAACTTTTAACCTCAACTGTATATAAAGCCCTCTTTCCACAATGCAATCAATTCCCAAAAGATACAATCAAACGATAGGGAGGATGCATTTTACTTCCCCTTTACCTTCTATGTACATGCTTTAGTGAGCCACATATGCCACATAATGAGCCACATATGTTTCAAAGGTTAAGGACTAATTAATCTCACACCTTGTCTTCATTTGTCTTATTTTATGCTTCCTGTAGGATCCAGACCATCCAGAGGGTGGAGCAAGACTTCACAGATAAGGCTTATCAAGAGCAGTTGCCCATGGTGGCTCGAGCCACAGCTTCAGTGGCCATAAAGAGCAACTTGAGTCTCAGTGAGGTTATAGCTGAACCAAACATCATCGCCAAACAGCGCAAGGTCCTTGCGATCATACACAGACACATAGAACAGAGAAAAGAGGAGAGAACACAAGACCCAAGTGAGTCACACTCCATGAATCCTTTTCGTTTGCCGTGAAATATGTATTTGTGTCTTAGCGAAGGATGTTTTACTGTAAAGTATATTTCCTTGACTTCTTCATAGAACGATTCAACGTTAAGCCCACTCTTGGAGAACAAGCTGTCAGATTGGCTCCGCTGTTAGCCCGCCAGAGTGAGCCAAACCTGCAGATGAACACCAGTCAAGCGGCTTGTTAAGTTCTTGGCTTCAGCTTTCCAACAAGAGGATGAGACATATGTAAGCCAACAGACTAAATACTCAATTTAAACAAACCGTGTTGCTTTTTTCACAGAACAGTATCACAAGCAGTTTTGCATAAGCTCCTTAAGAATTGCACCTTGCAAAGCTATAAACTACTAAAAATTTGCTTAGATATCCTCTGTGCTACCCTCCTGATAATGTAGCTTGTGATCCCACAAGCTATACATGATATAACATTTCAAACAGTTTTGCCTGCCCATTTAATTAAAAGGAACTGACTCAAAAGAATCATTCATTGATGAATCACTAGTTTGATTCAAAACAACTGACAGAAAATGCAAGACACTCTACAATACATAATGTTAAAAAAAATCTCTGTTGTTGAGTATTTATGTTACCACACTATGAATAAAATCACTTTTCTGTTAAAATATGTTAAGATATAAAACCTTGCTATCAAGAAATGTCATTTAATCTACAAATAACTGATTATCAGTACAGTAGCAACACTACTGCCCAATATATTTGTTATTGTTAACTAAAACTATTAAAAATGTATTTTGTTAATTAAAATAAATGTGAAAATAAAATACAATATACATTTTAGATTAAAAATGTGGCCTTAATAACAGTGTTGTTTTCGTCAACGATGACGATGACGAAATCATTTCGTTGACACCACTTTTTTTCATGACGATAACGAGACGATGACGAGACAAAAATGGCTCATTGATGACTAAAACATGACGAGACGTGTGTGAGTTTTTGTTGACGGGACGAGAATAGACGAAAATGTTAGTAGGTGGTCCGTCAGACGTTTAAAATGCATGACATTTCCGCTTATTGTGCATGCCAATTAAAACTTAAAAAGTATCTGACGCTATGGCAAGCCATTTTAGCATTAAATACTCTTTGCTATACTAGTATGGCAAGCCGTTTTAGCATTCCATCCTTGTTTGTCTTTTATGTTCTAAAACATTCCTTCATTATTGTAATTATTGGTGAAAATAGTCGATCCGGAAGCTCACATTGTGTTGAACTATAGATCTGCTATTTTCAGAACTTATAAGTGACACTACCCAACAGCAAAATACTTACTGACCTACATTAATTTGTTAAAAGACTACTTTTTTCCCTTTTTTTGACTAAAACTAGACTAAAACCTTTTTGACTTTTCGTCGACTAAAACTAGACTAAAACCTTTTTGACTTTTCGTCGACTAAAATTGGACTAAAACTATCACATATAGAAGTGACTAAAATTTGACTAAAACTAAGAAGCATTTTAGTCCAAAAGACTAAGACTAAGACTAAATCTAAGATGGTTGTCAAAAACAACACTGCTTAATAACTAATTAAAATAACTTTAGGTGATGTACTAAAATTACTAAAACGTAATTAATCTTAATAGAAACATTTATTAAAAGTGACAAGCACATAACAAAATTACTAAAACTTATGCTAAAATTAAAATTAAAATTAAAACTGAAAAACAGAAAGCTCAAAAATATTACAATAGTGTATAAATAGTACTAAAATACCACCTGCCCAACACTTGTCACAAGTGTATAGCAGGGTCAAAAAATAACTTTTCCATTAAGGGCCAATATTTGCCCGCTGAAATTGATTTCCAGGGGCATTTTTTAAATTTGTGAGGGCACTTGTTTATAATAACCTTCTTATTATAAAAAATGCTGCATGTTGTATTTGATCAAATATTTAAATTTACCCAATTACTTTTTTTTTTTTTTTTACAATTAATATTTCAAACTTTTGTCAATAACAATAGATTGTTTAAAAAGGTATCTAAATTATACATGTAAAAAACAGGAGCTCATAGGGCTGCAATATTATGACAAAAATCATACTTTATTGCTCTTTATATTGTTATAAGGCATTTTAATATCGATATAGAAAACAATATAAAACATTTCTGTTTTGTTTTGGCCACGTCACATTCTGGCTTCATAGACAAACATGTTATGCATAAACTCCTGTTATAGTCACTGAAGCTACGAAATTAATCTTTTATGTATATCATATCTGCACTGTGTTGTTTATGATGATGGAATTCGTAAGCGCGTGCACTCATCAATAGCTCTGCCGTTTTCAGAGCTGACTAATCTAAGCGCCTCTGATTGGCCAATGCATTCCTAAGTTCATCAGAAACGCGTTTGATTGGTTATAAGGCTCAACGCTGCACAAAACAGCACGTAAAAGCAATCTGATGCAGTGTAATTCCGCAAACTGACACTTTAAACTCATTTTCACTTCGCATTTAAACCTTGACAGCCGTAATACATTGTTTAATTGTGCAGAAGCATTTTTTGCCCCTTTTGTCTTGAATTTATGGGCATTTTTGTTTGCAACCCTGGTGGTATAGTATTATTGGTGTTTAACTATATTGTAATTAGGGAATGTTTTTCTTTTTTATTTGCAGGTACAGTGGCATCGGAAGCAAATGCACTGCTGATATTGGTGGAAAATTATGAGACTGTTTAAGGTAGATGTCTAACAAAGGTCTTCAAAGCACATTTTAAAATGCGTCCATAGAAATTTGAGTAAAAGATTCATTCCCACAATAAATAAAAAACAGTCTAACAAGCATACACATCAGTGTGCAGGCTGCTTTTGTTGTCTGTGTTTGAATAGAACACAGACTCGAAAAAATCCATGTTTATTAGGTTCTAAAAGCTTGTTGTTCCGATTGGCATTGGATTTGAATTCTCTATATTGGAACAGCTTCATTATACAGGTCAACAAATCTAGTAGAATGAAATATATATTCACACCTCTTGTGTTATTCAAATCACAAAAATTAAAAGTGTAAACAATAATTTTACGAAGAACAGCTTTTAATTAATTTTTTAAAGAAATAGTTCAACTAAAATTCTGCTTTCATCCATAGCTCTTATTATCAAATTTGTGATGATATTTGAACCAGTGCTTATAAAATATACATTTATATTAGCTTGGGTCTTTTCTTTTTGTATAAAAAGAGTAGTTTGAACATTTTCCAAAAAATCTCAATTTGAGTTCCATGGACGAAAATAAATCATGTAGATTTGGAATGCCATCTGAGAATAAATATAACATCTATCAGTTAACCCAATAGTTCTTAAGTCTACTTCAACCTGTAGCAGTATCTCTGTATTGAGATGGCTCTGTTTTCATTGAAAGGCGCAGCATTTTCTCTTCCTCGCTCCACCCAGGGCCCAGTGCAAATTAGACATTCATTTAGCAAACTCACTGTGAGACAGGCAGGATTTAGGCAAGTTGCCCGGGTCCTTGTTTACCCCCTCTGCCTCTTTTACTCTCTTTCTCTCCCCCTTGTACACACACAAACACATAGTGTCACACAGTCTCTTTCACTCTCAAACGCTCAGTGCCACTGTCAAACATAAAGAGTGTATCTGTTGTGTTACCATGCATCTTTCAGACTCAATTCATAGCATAAGGTTGCCATGGATATCTAAAGCAAGCATACTGCTTTTCATGAATGTGCCCAGAAAATAACTTTTTAGACCGCCTAGTCTCTCTCACGCTCCCTCTGTTTTTCTCACCCTCCTCCCTATTACATGCTCATGCTGTTTTCTGTCTGAAACGGACATTTAAAAAACAAATAATTTGTGCTTTGTGCAGAATTAAATGCCATGAGGTGCAAATGGTGTGACCCTGAACGCAGTCATTTAATCATTAGCATAGCTAAGATGTTATTAAAATCAGTGTCTACTCTATTTGACAAAATGACAAACGCTGTCGTTTTATGGTAAACTATAAAAGGAAATTAAAGTAGATAAAAACATTAATCTGTTAAATGATGATTTATGTTTCTGAGAATCCTTAAAGGGACAGTTTAAATTTACTCACCCACATGTTAATGACTTTATTTCTTCAGTCTTAAAGTAGTTATGTTTTTTGAGGAAAACATTTCAGGATTTCTCTCCATACAATGGACTTCTATGGTGCCCTCGAGTTTGAACTTCCAAAATGCAGTTTAAATTATTTCTTTCTAAAAAAAAAAACCCTGAAAATGTATATACTTTTTAACCTCAAATGCTCATCTTGTCTAGCTGTTTGTTTACTCTGTGTATTCCGGTTCAAGACAGTTAGGGTATGCCGAAAAACTCCCATTTCATTTTCTCATTCAGCTTCAAAATCGTCCTACATTGCTGTTTTACCTTTTTTTGTAAAGGGCATTTGATCTTGTTTGCATGTTTACTTTGTAAACGCTTGGTCGGCACTTTTGCAGCAACGTACGACTGTTTTGAAGTTGGAGGAGAAAATGAGATGGGAGTTTTTTAACCTACTTAACTGTCTTGAACTGGAATACACAGAGCTAGACAAGATGAGCATTTGAGGTTAAAAAGTATATAAATTGTAAATTTTTTTAGAAAATAACCAATCAGTTCACTAGATAAGACCCTTCTTCCTCGGCTGGGATCGTTTAGAGCCCTTTGAAGCTACATTTAAACTGCATTTTGGAGGTTCAAACTCGTGGGCACCATAGAAGTCCACTGCAGAGAAAATTCAACGTTTTCCTCAAAAAACATAGTTGCTTTATGACTGAAGAAAGGGGGTGAGTAAATCATCTGTAAATTTTTGTTCTGGAAGTGAACTTCTCCTTTAAAACAGTCATCATTTACTCATTCTTATGTTGTTCTAAACTTATATGACTTTCTTCTGTGGAACACAAAAGATAATTGAAAAATATGTTTTGTATTTATCACTCTGAGATTCTCCGAATGCATTGCGGTTTTCGCTGGAAGCTCAGAAATGAATCGTGATTAATTTGGAAAATCTTGGAATCGATGCAGAATCATTTCTTGATTCAAGATGAATTGATTTATTTTTGCAGCCCTATACTTTGTGACCACTACGTGACCAACATTTGTATATGCATTACATCCATATGTGTATAAAGTAAATGGCTCTTGAATTCTTCATTCAGATTAGTTCATTAAACCAGTTAGCAGTCAAATATATTGTTTTAATTCATTGAATGTTGTCCATGGCAGTATCTCTCTTCATGTCACTCAGTGCCTTCATGTCACTCAATGTGGCTACATTTTGTTATAAATATAAATTTTATAGTGAGTGGCTAGAAGAATAACTAGAAGCTCCGGAGTCTGCAGTTAGATTGAGAAAATGAAAACAACACTTTGAATGGAAAGAAACTGCTGAGAAAAACTTAAAATAGATGTTTTTAAAGAAGTCTCCTATGCTCACCAAGGCTGCATTTATTCAATTTAAAATACTATAAAAACAGTCAAATTACCATGTATTATGAAGTGTTTCCTATTTGAATATATTTAAAAATGTAATTTATTCCTGTGATGGCAAAGCTAATTTCATACTGAAATATATAGTAGAAAACCCATAAGAAGACTTGCTTTATTTAAAAATTCCACATTGTTTTATACATACAGTTGAGGTCAAAATGTTACATTCCCCTTTCAGAATCTGCTAAATTTGAATTATTTTACCAAAATAAGAAGGATCTTAAAAAAATGCATGTTATTGTTTATTTAGTACTGGCCTGAATAAGATTTTTCACATAAAATATGTTTACATATAATCCACAAGAGACATTTATGAAAATTACACCATTCAAAAATACATTCCCTTGATTCTTAATGCTGTGTTCTTACAAAAATGATCCATAGCTGTGTGTTTTTTTTGTTGTTGTTGTTGTTGTTGTTGTGATAGTGGTTTATGAGTCTCTTGTTTGTCCTGAACAGTTAAACTCTTTCACACTGGGGACAACTGGGGCCACTACAGAAGGTTCAAATACTCTCTGATGCTTCAGAAGGAAACACAATGCATTAAGTGCTGGGGGTGAAAACTTTTTGAATCTGAAGATCAGGGTAAATTTAACTTATTTTGCCTTCTGGGAAACATGTAAGTATCATCTGTAGCCTCTGAAGGGCAGTACTAAAAAAAAAAAAAAAAGATATTTAGGCAAAAATAAGAAAAATATACACATTTCCATTCTGTTCAAAAGTTTTCACCCCCCTGAACTATGGGTGGTGCCATTATTTCGATGACATGAACTGGTTGCACTCAGTGAGCTACTGACGCTGCCTGTTGCTATTTTTACTGCAACACAACTCAGAATACACAACTCGAAAAATAAAATACTGATATGATGGCCACAGCTACTGAAAGAGCTGAAATGGCGATGGATATAAGCGTAGGCTTAAATCATCGATGCCGTACCATCGATTTTCCCCACAAGGAGTCTAAACACCTCTGGATATTGAGGGAAATCTGCATTGTATCAGTGGCTGCGGTGTCATGACATGCGTCAACATGTTTACATCCTGCCAGGATGGCATCTAGCATTTCTTGTTTCTGCCATTTGTAAGCTCTTTCAGTAGCTGTGGTCTACTAAAAGCCTCAAAGGCATCAGGGCTAAAGTGGAAAGAACAAAGACGCGGGTCTTTAGAAAGTTTTACTGATCCACAGACATCTTCCCATTCTTTTCTCATCTTCTTATCACGAAGAAAGCAGTGAAGACTTATATTGCTTCTCTTGTTACCCTTCGACTGAAAATTACAACCAAAAGCCTCACAATGTGGCATCGTATCAGTATTTTATTTTCAGAGTTGTGTTGCGATAAAAATATCAACAGGTAGGCCCAGTAGCTCACAAAGTGCAACCATTTCACGTTATTGAAATAATGGTGCCCCCATAGTCCAAAATCTGTATAAAATGCAGTCTTGCATTGGTTTTCTACTACATATTTCAGTAAGAGACATCATTTATGTTATATTAAGCCATACAAGTCTTAATACCCGAGGTTCCCTTTATAGGGCTATATTTCTTGGCACAGGCTTTAGGCTTATCTACAAATAAAATAATGTAATTATCTTAAATCTATGTCCATGAATTGTTTTATTTGGTAAGTAGCTGATAAAATGTGCAGTAATCCTGTCAGTATCATACAATAAACACCTTCAGGATGGCACAAGACCTTGACAGGATGCATAACCCTGTCGAGATGTATTTTGTGTTAGCTTGCATATAAAACTCAGTGGTTCATGCTTTGTGCACATTGTGTGCTCAGTGCATACATGTATGCGTGCATGCGCTGCCTCCTGGACAGGCGACATCTAAAGTGTGTTTCCATGGTAACAAGTCAGCTAGAGCTACAATCGAGCGGGCGATGGTAGCACTCACTGCAAGCATTTCAGAATACACGCACACTGGAACACATTTTGTGCGATGCTTTCCATTGCCAACTAACTGCATGTAGACGGCTAGATGCCCTTGTAGAGGCCGCTAAGCCATCTGTTGTGTGTTTTTTCATCTGGGCCTGCAGCGCAAAACAGGGAGGATGCATGTATTCGAGAGTTAGAGGAGGGGTGTTCGGATTCATGTATTTAATCCAGACAGAAACATGATTAGCCAGAAGGGGGATTGGGTGTTAAAGTATCGCTCATTAACTTTGGATTTCCCCTCCAAAAACCCACCCCGTACTCGTTGCCTATGCATCACACATTAACACATGGACACACTTGGCAGCGAAAGCCAACGTCTCTCTCCCACCACCTTCATAGAAAAGCAGCGTCATCAGGGACCAGGGTGTGGCTGTGTTTGTGCCTGCACAGACTCCATGACATGTGGCAATCACATTGGAGATCACTTTCCTTATGTAGATGCTTGAAAAATTAATTGTATTTGCTATAATTAAATCATTATTTATCTTATTACATAATATAAACTGTTCAATAATTTAATGTTTACATTGAATGATGGAAAATGTGTTTATAATTGACTATTAGTATATATAAATATTATGTAGATATAAGTTTACTGTAAATGTTATTACATTTAATACATACCTGAGTATACATACATATACATTTCATTTAATATCATTAAATTGTTAATTACATTTAATATATAATGTAATGATATCAAATGTGTATATTGTTATAACTATAATATGTAAAAAAATGTATATATTTAAATACAAGGAACAAGACAAAAACATCTAAGTAAGAAAAACATTTTTTTCAGTGTGTATATTTAATGTTGTGTTATGTGATTTCATATATCATTTAAAAATGATTTATGTAAATATTTAATTTGTATATTTAAATAAATTACATCTGCTTTTTTATTCAATTCAAAATCATTCAATTTTTATTATTTATATTATAATATTTATATTTATATTATTATATTTTATATTATATTATATCATTTTACAGATACATATATATACGTGTATATTTAATGCACTATTACTCAATTATATTAATTATATTGTTATTAAGTATTAATTTATGTGTAATTTTATATTATATAATGTAATGATATCAAATGTATATATTGTTATTACGATATTATTTAGAAGTTAAAATATAACCATGTTTATATTTAAAATGTAATCTGCTATTTTTATGTAATTAAGTATACGTAAGTATATATTTAATTTGCTATTATTCAACTATGTCTATTATATTGTTATTAAGTAATAATTCATGTACAATTTAATGTTATCGAATATGTGTATTGTTATTGCTATGAAATTATTTATGTAAATATTTAATTTGTATATTTAAATAAATTTAATCTATTTTCATGCAGTTAAAAATTATAAACTTAGATATTATTCGACAATTTTACAGATAGATAAATGGATAGATAGATAAATATACACACATATATATATATATATATATATATATATATATATATATTAAGTATATATTAAATTTACTATAATCAGTTATATGAATTACATTGTTATTAGTAATAATTTATGTATGATTCAATATTATATAATGCAATGATAATAAATTCTATAATATCAAAATATATAAATAAATTTAATCTGATATTTTCATGTAGGCTAATGTATATTTTTCATTTGCTATTTTTAAATGTTGAAATACTTTAATTTTATCTGCAATTTTAATGCAATTGAAAATCATTAAATTAGATATTTACAGATATTTTTTAGATATTTATTTTTTATGTTTTTGGGTTACACCTTATTTTAAGTTGTCCTTGTTACAGAGTAATTATACATGAATGCAAACTGAGTAATATTATTTACAAAGAGTTAGGATTAAGGTTCAGCTTAGAGTTTTAGCTGTCGATGCCAATATAATTTTAATTCTAACATAACAAGGAGACTGTAAAATAAAGTGTTTCCGTCTGTTCCCTAAACTATTGTTTCCCAACCCTGTTCTTGGAGGCACACCAACAGTACAGATTTTTGGATGTCTCCTTATCTGATTCATCCGTCTGAGGTCTTGGAGTCCACCAAGGTGGGTTTGAGTTTAAAAACATGTACTATTGGTTTTGCTTTGAGCAGGAACAGGGTTGGAAAACACTCTCTCAAACTCCCTGTGTGATAACAGAATACAGAATGCCTTGTATCCTATTATATTCAGTGACAAGTGTTAGTCTGCATTTGGCGTTTTATGTCTGTGCAGTCCTGAAATAGAGCCCTACTCAGGGCAGGAATGTTAAACATGTCGTCTCAGCATATCAACACATCACACAAATTGTTATTGTCAGAGGACATGCAGTCATTTGAGGGGTAGAGTTAGGGGCCGTTCATACAGAATGCGTCTTGTGTGAGTAACCCCAACACACTTTCAGTAGCAACTAGATGCTATTCTTGGATTCTAAATAAGAAAGCAGGTCAGCCTTCACAATAATTTTAGAACTTAAAACTGCCGGTAGAAAGTAAATCTGTCAGCATTTTGGCCAGGACATGTTGATGTATCTTTCAAAGTGTCAGCAGACCATAAGCCAGTATTTGAAGTAATGAGGCCAGTTAAAACTCAAGTATCTGTTAACCACTTTACAGACACTGTTAAAACTACATTGCAACACATAATGATCACCTGGCATTGCTCTATTAGAATTTATATATTTTCTACCCTGATTTAACCCTCTAATTTGAACACTCAGTTTAATTGGGCATCTTACTTAAAGACTTAAATGTAAATACCCACTGCTATTAACTACTAATGAGTAGTTGACTTTTAAAAATTTACAGATAATGTACTCACCCCCTTGTCATCCAAGATATTCATGTCTTTCTTTCTTCAGTCATAAAGAAGTGATGTGTTTTGAGGAAAACATTTCAGCATTTCTCTCCATATAATGGACTTCTATGGTGCCCCCTAGTTTGAACTTCCAAAATGCAGTTTAAATGTAGCTTCAAAGGGCTCTAAATGATCCCAGCCGAGGAAGAAGGGTCTTATCTAGCGAAACGATCTGTTATTTTCTAAAAACATTTACAATTTATATACATTTTAATCTTTAAACAGAGTACACACAAAGCTAGACAAGACGAGCATTTGAGGTTAAAAAGTATATAAATTGTAATTTTTTTTAGAAAATAACCGATCGCTTTGCTAGATAAGACCCTTCTTTCTTCGGCTGTGATCGTTTAGAGCCATTTGAAGCTGCATTTTGGAAGTTCAAACTCGGGGGCACCATAGAAGTCCATTATATGAAGAGAAATCCTGAAATGTTTTCCTCAAAAAACATAATTTCCTTACGACTAAAGAAAGAAAGACATGAACATCTTGGATGACAAGGGGGTGAGTACATTCTCTGTATTTTTTTTTCTGAACGTGAACTATTCCTTTAAAGTCCCCATGAAATCAAAATTGAAGTTTTTTGGCTTTAGTGTGAATATGTTGACATTAAGTTTATTTATAAGCTAGTGTGCTCTAAAACAGTGACAAAATTCGCATTTACAAGATATAAGCATTCGAAACATAGTCTTTCACGTCTCTCAATGGATCAGCAATTTCGATGACATCACCCTGCACTTCAGCCTCTCATCAAACTTTCTGTCCAATCAAATGCTCTCTAGAATCCGAAGCGTCCCGCCCCCTACACTATAAATAGAATCGGCCATTTGTTCAGAGAATTTTTATTTTTTGTACAGTAAACGGAACTATTCAGGCAGTGTAAATATGCTTTTCATTGGGGCGAAAGAAGTCTGATTTCACAAACAGTCTGCTCCGGTCCAGAGATACGATATGCGTGAATCGGCACAGACCACAAAACGTATCAGACCCTTTGAATTCTACACAGAATACTATATTTTATAGCGATATGGATGAGATTGTGGCTTTCATAACACTGTCAAATGCGGCTTTACTGAGCTCAGTGGCTCTGGCCCAAGCTGTGATATAAACGGAATGCTATTGGCTATTTAAAAAAGGGATGGGACTGCTTGATATGTCCCGCCCTGTCTTGCTGTTTCAGTTGAAATTTCGACAACACATAGAATAACACTGCATGTTTCAAAGCACTTCAGTGGACCTTTAAAAAGCTTTTATTTCAGGCTGAACCAGCCAGTCTTTAGTGCGTGTCTCAGGATGCTTACTGTTTCTATAGTAAACTGAGCTTCAGCAGCTGCAGTGACATGATGACTTTACTAATTGGCTTTGGCTCTTTCATTTAAAAGGTTGGACTTATTACACCATATTTATAGCAATATGAGGTCAAACTGAGATTGGAAAAAAAGGTCTGTTAATTTTGCAATAATCATTATCATTAGAAATTTTTAATAGCACTTCTGTACTAAATTGCAGGTTCTAACAAACAATATGTGGCTGATTAACCGAGTAAAGCTCACTTAAAACAAACAGCCATTAAAATGTCTTTTTAAGCCTTTTATGGTTTTGTCACCCGCTGGAATGACAGTGAATATATTTCACCACACACTAACACACACACACATAAAGAATCATGTCAGTGCACCATATGATGTTATATTCATCACATGCATTCATATTTCATCCATGTTGCACACAGAAGCAGCGGAGCTGAAAAACCTACTCAAGATGTCATCATTATATTTCAATCCCCTAGATTAATTTGATTTATATATATATATATATATATATATATATATATATATATATATATATATATATATACATACATACATACATAATGTGTGTGTGTGTGTGTGTGTGTGTGTGTGTGTGTGTGTGTGTGTAAAATGGGGCAAAAGAAAGAAAAGTGTTATGTATGCAAATAGAACAAACATTCTAGCAGGGAAAGTATGTCCAGTAGACAGCTTTGACCTAGCCCCAATAATAAACTCAATCTCTCAGCTTTATACACCAAATATAGTATGTGATTTTCTGAAAACTGGCAAAAAAATCCATAGAAGAGATACCTGGAATGAGACATCCTTGTCATTGTCTGAATGTACAGTTGAAGTCAAAAGTTTACATACAACTTGCAGAATCTGAGGGAAAACTGAGAGACTCATATGCAATTATTACCAAAGATTCAAACACTCTCTGATGCTCCAGAAGGTAAAACAAAGCATTAAGAGCCAGGGGTGTAAACTTTTGAACAGAATGAGGATGTGTAAATTTTTCTTATTTTGCCTAAATATCTTTTTTTTTTTTCAATTTGTACTGCCCTTCAGAAGCTACAGAAGGTATTTACATGTTCCCCAGAAGACACACTAAATTAAATTTACCCTGATCTTCAAATCTCCCTCAGGAATAGATGTGACCAGTTTGCAGAGCTAGAGGTCACTAGAAATGAATTGACTTCTTTTATGAATACCACTTCACAAACTCTTCAGGCCATCAAGGATGAGTTCTGAGGTTTAAGATTGACTGCCTTACAAAATAGACTAGTACTTAATCAACTAACCACAGCTCACAGAGGAGTACACCGTAGTATTGTAGGAGCCACCTGTTGCAAATTTATTCCAGACAATGACAAGAATAGAATAATAGTTAGAGAATTACAGGCAAGAGAAATATCTGATGACGGTTAGGGGTGGTTAATTAACAGAACTGAGATTGCTTTAGTAATTCTTTTAGTTATAATAGGAGAAAATGTCATAATGGTCATCAATATTATTCTGCATGTATGTCCTGGAGTTATGGAAATTATGAGAAATGCCATTAAAGTGATCAAAAGAAGTATTGATGGTTTGATAAAAGATTTTGCTCATATCTTTAAGCTATTATTACAAGGGTTCTATGAGTGGTTCTGTTAACAGCCTCAACGTATCTTTTGAGTGAAGCACTAAATGAAGTGGCCATTGTTAATATTATTTTTTTAAGACTTCACTGTCCCTTTTGTCTTTAAAAAAGAAATACTTCATGTACGTCCTCCTATACAAAATGTGCTGAGGAACTAAAACTAGACATCTAGACAAATACATTTTCAAGTCTTACTTACACCTCATAATCATCCATTTTTATTCTTGAATACTTTGAATAGATGTCCAGACATCCAGGCTGATAGTACAAGAGTAGAAGGGCAATTTTTAAGCAAATTCTGAAGCATAGTATAAAAAAACTTAAATGAGATATTTAAAAAAAAAAAAAAGTCTGATCAAAATTAGAGAACATTACAGGATATCTCCAAGTTCCATTATTATCTGACAAACTGTATTTAACCCTCCTGTTATCCTTGGGGTCAATTTGACCCCATTCAATGTTTAACGTATGTACATATATAATTGACTTTTTTTTTGGCTTCAGATTGAATGACTTTTCCTAATTTAATGGGGAAAACTTTGTAAACATAAAACTAACATGATATTATTTGTTCAATGCCCTGTACACATTTTTGTTACATTGGTGTTCTTTGGGGTCAATTTGACCCCAGGTTCTTTTAGCTGTATAAAACATAAGAAATATAAAAAATTTACACACATTTGTTTTGGGTGATATTGAGGTCACTATAACATGCTATGATTTTATAATATGCACTATAATTTTATATGTTAAGTATAATAAAAATAAAAAATAAAACTAACACAACCATACCTGTAGTATTGCGAGAACCACTGTCAGTTGAATTGCTCTCTCAATCGAAAATGGCCTCTACGCAAAGGTTTTCTGTCAGTGAGATTTTGTCACAGGTTTTTGACAGTGAAAGTTGGGGGGTGTTTCAGAGTGTTGTTAAGTAGTCAACAAAGACATCAATTACCTGACACTAACCTTTTAGCAAAAAAATATCATATTCTAGAGGTTTTAAATTTGGGGTCAAATTGACCCCAGTGGGAAAAAGGTGTTAGCGGATTTTAGGGTAACAGGAGGGTTAAATAGTTAGTTCACCCAAATATGAAAATGTAATTAATTACTCACCCTCATGTCGCTCCAAACCCGTAAGACCTTTGTTCATCTTCTGAACACAAATTAGGATATTTTTGATGAAATCCAATAGCTTTCTGACCCTCCACAGACAGCAAGAGACCTTCCACATTTAAGGTTCATTAAATGCCATAGTCCAAGAAGCATGTTTCTGGACCTTGAATTTGGAAGGACCCGTGCTGTCTATGAATGAACAGAAAACTCTTGGATTTTATCAAAAATATCTTAATTTGTGTTCTGAAGATGAACAAAGGTTTTATGGGTTTGGGTAAAAAGTAATTGATCACAGAATTTTCATTTTTGGGTGAACTAATCCTTCAACTGGCAGCATTCCTCCAATTTTCACTGACATTAAAAGATGGAGCGCCGCTCTAAGGTGAATGAAACCCTGTGACAGGAGGTTGTCCAGAAGAAGGCCAAAGGAATGACCTTTTCAGTCATTGCACAAGCAGTTGGCCATTCCAAATCTGTAATTTCTTAAATATTGCAGGTTTACAATGACAATAATTCAATCAATTCCCCAAAAAGGCTTGTCGTCCACATAAGACAAATGCACGAGAAGACAGGATAATGCAGCGACTTAATGGGGAATTCGGTTTAACTCTGCAGATGGAATTGCTTGCCAGTTCAGTGCTGAACAGGGTAAGGATCTGTCTCTGCATTTTTAAGAGATGTCAGATTGAAAGCGCACTCTGCACCTGTACCATAGAACCATAATGAAATGGCCAGCCCAGAGTCCTTATCTAAACCTGATTGCAAATCTCTGGAAAATCCTTGACAAAGTTATGGCTAAGAAACCCACTACAGTTACCAAACTATGGAAGAGAGTGGAAGAAGAATGGACCAAGATCACATCAGCGTAGTCTGAGAAACTAGTGTGCTGAAGTCATTCAAAGCAAGGACCTCTAAACTTCCTAACAAAAACAAAAGTTCCAAAACAAAGGTTTTTGTTGAAATGCCTTGGATATTTTGTCAAACACGTTAGTAGAATAGTGGTATACCTACAGCTAATATTCCTTCAAATTTTGATCACTAATACATTCAAGTCCCCTGAAAAGGCTGGTCGTCCATGTAAGGCAAATGCACAAGAAGACAGGATAATGCAAAGACTCTCAATAGGGAATTGGTTCAACACTACAGCTGGAATTGCTTGCCATTGCAGCACTGAACAGATTACGGATCTGTCTAGGCATGTTTAAGAAAAGTCGGAATGAAAGTGCACTCTGCAGTGACCAAGCTTCTCATCAGCAGAAAGAATCAAAAGGCTAAGCTCACCTTTGCTGAGGAGCATGTTGTGTGGAGAAACTCAGAACCATAGAACCATAATGAAATGGCCAGCCCAGAGTCCTAATGTAAACCCAACTGAAAATATCTGGAAAATCCTTGGCGACAAAGTTATGGCTAAGAAACCTACAGTGACCAAACTATGGAAGAAAGTGAAAGAAGAGTGGACCAAGTGCACCAACGTAGTCTGAGAATCTAGTGATGTCCTGCAGCCACAGATTTGCAGAAGTAATTCAAAGCAAGGGCCTCTAAACTTCCTACTAATTTCTGACAACTGTAACCCTCCAAAATTAGTTGTAATCTTCTTTTGTGCTACAGTGGTTACGGTTCTCTAAATTCGATAATTGTGTTTTCCACAAAACAACGTTTTTGGTTGAAATGCCTTGGATATTTTGTCAAACACGTTGGTAGAATAGTGGTGTACCTACAGCTAATATTCCTTCAAATTTTGATCACTAATTCATTCAAGTCCCCTAAAAAGGATGGTCGTCCATGTAAGGCAAATGCACAAGACAGGATAATGCAAAGACTCTCAATAGGGAATCGGTTCAACACTGCAGCTGGAATTGCTTGCCAGTTCATCACTGAACAGATTAAGGATCTGTCTCTGCATGTTTAAGAAAAGTCGGACTGAAAGTGCACTCTACAGTGACCAAGCCTCTCATCAGCAGAAAGAATCAAAAGGCTACACTATTAAAAATAATGGTGCTTCACGACAAAGACTATAGAATACCCAAGACGTGTCACTCGTATATTTTTGAATGGGGAAAAATGCAATGCTCATTATGGCTGTGAAGCCCCGCCTTCTTAATGAAAGAGCCAATCAGCGATTAGTAAAGTCAGCGCGTCACTGCAGCTGCCGTTAGAAGTCCCTGTTGCTATAGAAACAATCAGCGTTCTGAGACGTGCGCTCAGTATTGCGCATACGCACTGGCTGATTTAGCCTGAAAAATAAGCGCTTTTGTAACGCTATTGAAGCACAAAGAACAATATTTATGAGGCAGTTGTTGTCAGATTTCATTGGTGATTTAAAATATTAAATTTAATAGTAAGCTTGATGAACAGTTTTGGAGAATTTGATATTTCCCCATTCAAATAGATAGGAGCTGCACTTGCATGCCCGAGAGGCATTTCAAAGATGGCCGCCGAGTGACATGACTTGCCTTAAAGGGACTTTGTTCACGATGCCATAGAAGAACCTTTTTTGTTTTAATGGTTCCATAAAGAACCTTTAACATCTGAAGAACCTTTCTGTTTCACAAAAGGTTCTTTGTGGTGAAAGAAGGTTCTTCAGATTATAAAAAGGTAAGAAAGAGATGGTTCTTTAAAGAACCTTTGACTGAATGGTTCTTTGTGAAACCAAAAATGGTTCTTCTATGGCATCGCTGTGAAGAACCTTTTAAAGCACCTTTATTTTTAAGAGTGTAGGCTCACCATTGCTGAGGAGCATGTTGTGTGAAGAGAATCAGAACCTGTACCATAGAAGCATAATGAAATGGCCAGCCCAGAGTCCTAATCTAAACCCAACTGAAAATCTCTGGAAAATCCTTGGCGACAAAGTGATGGCTAAGAAACCCACTACAGTTCTCAAACTATGGAAGAAGAAGAGTGGACCAAGTGGACCAAGTGCACCAACGTAGTCTGAGAATCTAGTGATGTCCTGCAGCAGCAGATTTGCTGAAGTCATTCAAAGCAAGGGGCTCTAAACTTCCTACTAATTTCTGACAGCTGTAACCCTCCAAAATTGTAGTTGTAATCTTCTTTCGTGCAACAGTTTTTACTGCTCTCTAATGCCTTGGATATTTTGTCAAACACATTAGTAGAACAGTGGTATACCTACAGCTAATGTTCCTTTAAATTCTGAGCAATGAAGATTAACAATATTTCAGAAAAAAACAATATAAATTGATGATTTCTTGTTTTTTATTTGGAGTTTAATGCAGCAAAGATGTAACCAGCATTAACCATTCTTTTAGAAGAGGGGTGTACAGAGAATGCTTTTACTGGCTTGCTGTTTGACTCCCCTATAAACCCACCTCTCTCTGTTTACCCAGTGTGCTGCTCCATGTTTTGGGTGGTTGTGGATTTGTTGTTTTTGTATCCCTCACTTGAGCTTGTGTTACCTCGTATAAACACAAACACAGACGTATACAGAGATCTGAATGTCTTAACACTCACTGGTTTGCACAAGCCTGTGCTGAGATGCCACACTGAACCTCCTCACACAAGAGAAGTCAACTGAAAAAAATCGGTGTTGACAGCAGCTCTCCTCTGTGAGGAACAGGGTAGTAGCAGGAGCGAGAGAGAGAGAGAGGAGAGGGAGGAGGGAGTGAGAGTCTAAGGGAGAGAAAGAGAGAGGGGGAGAGAGAGAGAGACTTGTGCACTGAGAGCCAGCCTCAGCCTCTATTGTGGTAAGCAGGCAAGGGAAGGCGTTTAAGGAGCGGACTTTAAACCCACAGGCGCAACACTGGTCACCGCTGTAGAGACCCCCGAAATCAAGGGACAAGGCAACATGGAGGAGGACATGGATGAGGGACAGACCCAGAAGGGTAATGGAATGCTTTTTTCTCTCTCTGTTGTTTTCCCATCCATCTTTTCGAGTGTGTTGTTTACCTTTGTGCCTAATCCCTCACTGCTTTTCATTGTCTCTGATCTTGTGGATTATAAAACGAGGTTATGAAAACTATCAGATTATAGGTTACTATTTTTTTCCATGCAGAAAGAAGCTGTTTTCAATTAAAATTTTTAATGAATTCACCGTTGATGTATTTCATCATGCAAACACTGTGATGCAATGCATGATTTTGAAAATTTTAATTTTAATATGAAAATATAATGGCTGAGCAAGATGCTTGCATTCTTAAAAAAAAAAAGGTTAGATTTTCAATAGGACAATGATTTCAGAGGGGTGTGTGCAGGGGATGGATCCCGTGTGAGCGTGTGTGTGCGTGTGTGAACAATCTGATGGGTCTGCCTTTGTTTGCCGCGCATTTCTGTCAGTCTGTCTGAGGGAGGCTGAGACAGACGGGAGAACCGAATCTGCATGCAGTGGACATTTAAACACTCATCTAATTCAGCCATTCTTTCCCCCCTTTCATTTTCTTGGCTTGCTCTTTCATCTGTGTGCAGGAGCATTTGTTTGCTTTGTGTGAGAGGGAGCTTGCTATTTATAATACCACCATTTACAGGGGCTGAGGTTTCAATCTTAGGGTGGAAATTACCGTGTTTCTATAGAGAAAATATTTGCACATGACTGTGACGAGGAGGCAAAAGAAAAAGCAAAAAAATAATGGAAATGCCAGCTTTCGGAACGCTCTCTTCTCGCCTTCCATCTATGACGGCTCTTTATATTTCAGCGATTTTCCCCTCCTCCCTTTTAAAGCGGTGTGATGATAGCAGCCATGTCAGGTCTGCTGTGCTTAGACTGTCAGTGGGCTTGTGTGATATTTAACACATGAAATATGAGAGGATCACTGGTTTATACTCAGCCCGCTGTGGTGTTTTGGTGTTTTATGAGCGGATTTATTGTTTAATTGATTAGTTGAACTAATAGATGGCATGATCGGCTGCATCTAGTAATTTGATCTGAAAATCACAAATGCATAAAGCCTGGACCACAAAACCAGTCATAAGGATGTTTTTTTTTTTTTTTTTAAGATTTAAACATCATTGAAAGCTGAATAAATAAGCTCTCCATTGATGTATGGTTTGATAGGATAGGACAATATTTGGCCTGTGATACAACTATTTGAAAATCTGCAATCTGAGGGTGCAAAAAAATCTAAATATTGAGAAATTGCCTCTAAAGTTGTCCAAATTAAGTTCTTAGGAATGCATATTACTATTCGAAAATTAAGTTTAATATATTTACGGTAGGAAACTTGCTAAATATCTTCATGGAACATGATCTTTACTTAATATCCTAATGATTTTTCGCATAAAAGAAAAATCGATCATTTTGACCCATACAATGTATTGTTGGTTATTGTGTTGTGGTACAGGATCACATTTGTTTATTTATTCATTTAAGTTGTTTCTAATATAACTACATGTTTTGTTTGTTTTGTTTATAAAAGAAATGCTTATTGTCCATAAAATGCACCTGATGAACTTTATGATGAAAATACAAGGCTAGGACAAGATGTATCTCTCATTTGACATGTTTTTTCTTTAATATTCTCATATGTGCTGAGTGAGATTTCCAAATTGATTTGGGAATCTGGGAATCCCAAAACGTTCTGAGGGATTGACTGATGAACATTATATAGTTCATAAATCCATAAGTATTCTTAATGGTACTATTGTTATCATTATTAAGAAAAACATTTGAGTTGACCAATATTGTATTATCTGCTTCAAGCATTTGGCAGAACTTTCTTCCAAAGTGACTTTGCATTCGAAGCTCACTTGTTTTTACAAGTTTTACAAGTCGAATCCATTACTTTGGTATTGTTAGCACTGTTTGAGCTACAGGAATTACAATTTATATGTGACCCTGGACCACAAAACCAGTCGTAAGTAGCACGTATATATCTGAAGCAATAGCCAACAGTACATTGTATGGGTCAAAATTATAAAAAATTTTTAATGCCAAAAATCATTAGGATATTAAGTAAAGATCATGTTCCATGAAGATATTTTGTAAATTTCCGTTCTGTAAATATATCAAAAATGTATTTTTGATTGGTAATATGCATTGCATATGTTCATTTGGATAACTTTAAAGGCGATTTTCTCAATATTTTTTTGCACTCTCAGATTTCAGATTTTCAAATATTGTAATAACCTAACAAACCAAACATCAATGAAAAGCTTATTTATTCAGCTTTTCAGATGTGTAAATCTCAATTTCCAAAAAATTTACCCTTATGACTGGTTTTGTGTTCCAGGGTCACATATAAAAAGAAGATATAATGCATAATTCCCTTATTCAGTGCCATTTTTCCTAACACATAATATTAACTAATGCTATAACAACTGCAACAGAAGTTTCTTATCTCCATAACAGATAACCACAAGTCTAATAATCAGCTGTAGTATTCACAGACATGCATTGACCGGTGTGTTGACCCTACCTCTGCACAATAGATGGAGTGGGGAACTAAGCGGCCTCATGGGAGAATGGACATTTCATTACCTCTCATGATTATTGGATTAGAGGACATTAGGCCGTTAACACACACAGATACCATCCCACTCCTCATCTTTTATTTATGGCTTTTTCCTGCAAATTTCTGTCATCGCCAGTGTTGACAGAGTTCAGTCTGCTAGTTGGGCTCTTATCAGTCCGTATGGACTGTGTAACATCATCCACTGATAAGATTTTGATAAGAATCATTCATAAAGTAAGCATTCGGCATTGTGTGCTGTTATAGAATGATTCAGTGTGAGGGCATTTATGTGTTTTGATACACACAGATTTTTGCCCATTACCTCACAGGTGTTTTGCCTGCCAATTCAATGCGCTTCTTCTGCGCATGTCTGTTTACTTTCTGACATCGAAACTGGGCAATTTAAAAACCTTATGTTTAAGTTTTCTCACATGAAAGCAGTTGTTTTGAGACAATTTCTAATATTCTGTTACTGCACATGTAAACACACACACTTATCAGAGATTTTTGCACACCACTGCATGTTGTTATGCCTCCTGTACTATTTTTAGCACCTCAGCATGTAACAAACTCGTTTTATTATTAATATCCAATGCGAATTGTGATTGGCTGATGCTTTAGCATTTGTTTGTATAATCCATTCATTCTTGATCCTTTCTCTAATGCGTGATGGATTTGTATAGCACCATATTGTTTTAAACTCCAATGTTGAAATGGAAATGAAAGCGTGATTGAATTCTATACCTCTGTGGGATGCAAGTTATCTGGCAATCCCATTTCCTTCCTGTTTTCATATAGGGCCTACACAACCTTGTGTGATCCAGAGTCCACTTGCAAAGCTGGACACTCCCATTGTTCCCACACTTGAGTCAAACCTCTCAGGGACACTGAAGTTTCACTAATTGTCCTCAAAACTTGAATCATTGCTATTAATAGAAAGTGAATTCTGTGCACTATTGTTCACGCTATTGTTTCAAACAGGCCAAATGACCATGAGAACAGAGAGTGGAACATGAAGCATGTTCTTCAGATAGTTTTCCGTTAGGTTTACAGACAGGGTTTCCTTTAACCCTAAAACACAAATGCAATCTGATTCAAAAATACACTCTTACAAATAAAGGTTCTTTATTGGCATCAATGGTTCTACACTTAAAAATAAAGGTTCCAAAAGGGTGTTTTTGCAGTGATGCCATAGAAGAACCATTTTTGGTCCCCAAAGAACCTTTCAGTGAACGGTTCCTAAAAGAACCATTTTGAAGGACATTTGTGAGCCTGGACCTTAAGTCTTAAGTAGCATGTGTATATTTGTAGCAGTTGTCAAAAATACATTGTTTTGGTTAAAATGATTTTTCTTTTATGCCAAATATCATTAGGATATTAAGTGAAGATCATGTTCCATGAGGATATTTTGTAAATTTTCTACCGTAAATATATCAAAACTTATTTTTTGATTAGTTTAAACAACTTTGAATGCAATTTTCTCTGTATTTTGATTTTTTGCACCCTCAGATTCCATATTTTCAAAGTTGTATCTCTGCCAAATATTGTCCATACATCAATGGAAAACTTATTTATTCAGCTTTCAGATGATGTATAAATCTTAATTTCAAAAATCTTAAATTCAAAAAAACCTTATGAGTGGTTTTGTGGTCCAGGGTCACATTTTAAAAATCGTAAGAACCCCTTTCAACAATAAAGAACCTTTTCTGCATTTGAAAGGTTCCATGAATGTTCAAGGTTCTTTATAGAACCATTGATGCCAATAAAGAACTTTTATTTTGTGTATGAAGAGCTTTGAACATCCATGGAACCTTTTAAATGCAGAAAAGGTTCTTTATAGTCGAAAAAAGTTCTTTAGATTTTTTAAATGTTCTTCAAAATAGTTCTTTTAGGAACTGTTCACTGAAAGGTTTTTTGGGGAACCAAAAATCGTTCTTCTGTGGCATCACTGCAACAAAAAACATTTGGAACCTTTATTGTTAAGAGTGTAAGTTTAAAAAAAAGCTTATTTAATCAGCTTTCAGATAATGTATTATTCTTAATTTCGAAAAATTGACCCTTATGAGTGGTTTTGTGGCCCAGGGTCACATTTTAAAAATCTAAAGAACCCCTTTCAACTATAAAGAACCTTTTCTGCATTTAAAAGGTTCCATGGATGTTCAAGATTTTTAAAATCTTCTTCAAAATGGTTCTTTTAGGAACTGTTCACTGAAAGGTTTTTGGTTCCTCTATGACATTACTGCAACAAAAACCTTTTGGAACCTTTATTTTTAAGAGTGTAAGGTTTCATGAATGTTAAAGGTTTCGTCATAGAAGCATTGATACCAATAAAGAACCAATGAAGAGTGTATAAAGAACCTTAAACATCCATGGAACCTTTCAAATGCAAAAAAGGTTTTTTATATAGTCAAAAACGTTTCTTTAGATTAGATTAGAAACTGATCTTCAAAATGGTTCTTTTAGGAACTGTTCACTGAAAGGTTCTTTGGGGAACCAAATGGATTTTCTATGGCATCACTGCAACAAAAACCCTTTTGGAACCTTTATTTTTAAGAGTTTAAGCTTCTATGAATGTTAAAGGTTTCATCATAGAAGCATTGATGCCAACAAAGAACCAATAAAGAGTGTATAAAGAACCTTAAACATCCATGGAACCTTTCAAATGCGCAAAAAAAAAAAAAAAAAAAAAAAAAAAAAGTTCTTTATAGTCGAAAAAGGTTCTTTCGATTTTTAAAATGTTCTTCAATTTTCTTTTAGGAACTGTTTCCTGAAAGGTTCTTTGGGGAGCCACAATGGTTCCTTTGTGGCATTACTGCAACAAAAACCTTTTGGAACCTTTATTTTTAAGAGTGTAAGGTTTCATGAATGTTAAAGGTTTCATCATAGAAGCATTGATACCAATAAAGAACCAATAAAGAGTGTATAAAGAACCTTGAACATCCATGGAACCTTTTAAATACAGAAAAGGTTCTTTATATAGTCAAAAACGTTTCTTTAGATTAGATTAGAAACTGATCTTCAAAATGGTTCTTTTAGGCACTTTTCACTGAAAGATTCTTTGGGGAACCAAATGGATTTTCCATGGCATCACTGCAACAAAAACCCTTTTGGAACCTTTATTTTTAAGAGTATAAGGCTAAAAACCTGTAAAATATTTTAGTAGTAGTTTACAAGAATGCCGTTTCCAACACAGTTGATGTTTTTCAAATCTAGATGCAAACAAACAGCATACTAAAGAGTCTAAACGGGTTCCTTTGCACTGAGGGAGGGTTTGGTGGAAGATGTGGGAAGTGCGAGAATCTCGCAGGCCTAGCAGCAGCAGCGGGGTTGGATGAAGTCATGTAGTCTTGGCCGTTCCTGCTGCGTTGGGTGCTGGACTGTGTTTTCCCCCCTGTAATCCTTGTAAATGTGTCTCCCATTCAGCCCGTTTGCCGCTGAATGTGTTGACACACGGCGCTGTAAGTGGGTCATGGTGCGCGCACAGGCCCGGCCCATTCTCAGGGCCCGCACCTCCATCGTCATGGCAACCCTGCTGGTTGATTAAACATGCGCAGATTCGGCGCGTAGACGTGCGGTGATGAAACCCCGCGCGCTTTCAGGGAGGGGCCCGGACGGGCGATAGAGACACACAGCGCCCCTCATGTAGCCACTTGATGCCATTGAGTTCAATTGAATTTGAATTCTTTTTATCTGGACGGAAAGAACGGCATTCGGGGTAATGAAATGCTAATCACTTTAAATTGACAAATTATTCAAATCCTTTTGAATGTTATTAAAACAAAGGGCGAAGAGGGCCCAATTGAGCTGGTTATGAATGGAGAGTGGGTAAAAATGTTTTAATACAAATAATTTCACTACACTTCTTGCATCTTGCATCTGTCTTCCTCTCCATCTGCCTCCTACTGTCGCAATCCCTTCACTCTCCCTTTCTATCTCTCTCTCTCCCTTCTGTTGTGCGGATTAGCATTAGCGGCTACGGCCTTTTGTTATGCGGTCTTTGAGAGTCCTGTGAGAACGTTTCCCCTCTGAACGAGTCTGGATGTCAGGGTGACCACTGGTTTGCTGTGACCCCACAGTCGTGGGGATTAATTGGAGGTTGGGGGTGGGGCGAGGCGGGAGTGGCACTGTGGCTGTCAGACTGACAGATGGGCGTTGGGGTTGGGTGGGGTGATTGAGGGACATGGGGGGAGGTGTAGGGGCGACGGGGTGGGAGCAGCGATTGCTTTATTATTGGAGGACCCTCCGGGATAGTGCTTTTGTTGTTAGGGTTAGGCCTGTCTTTCGTGTGCATCATTTTCGGTTTAACATCTGAAAACAATATCCGAATGCTAGTAATATTTATATATTATTAAAGTTTTTGTAAGTTTGAATCTTTTTATTAACATTATGTGCTTTAGTCATTTTAAAAATGTTTTGCTTCAATTAAATTTTATTTCAGTTTTAGTTTTAGTACTTCAATTCCTTAAATTATTATTTCAGTTAACTGGCAATAATGTAATATATAAAAAAGTGCTATGTAAATAAGTTCAGTGTAAATATAAATATATATAGAGAGAGAGAAAGAGAGAGAGAGAGAAATTTTCATTTGAACTAAAAGCATAAATCTAGGCTATGCACTGTATAAAATAAAATAAAATAAAAGCTTGGTGATTTTAGGTTTTAAAATGGCGAAAAAATCATATAAAATATTTAAAAGAAAAATAGAAAACAATTAAAATGTAAATATTAGCAATGTATTTTTAAGTGTACTATAAAATAATTGTATTTTTATTTAATACTAATTTTATCACACATTATTAAATAATATGAAGTATATATAAATCAGAATAAATCAGAATATATCGTTGTAAGTCTGGACAGCAGTAAATACAATATAGTTTATAAATATAAAATATAATATATATTAATATGGTACAATATTTGCTTAATATTTGATTAATATAACAATATTTGATTAATCGCATCCAAAATAAAAGGTTTTGTTTTCATAATATGTGTGTGTATGGTGTGTGTGTGTATATATATATATATATATATATATATATATATATATATATACATGCATATATTATATAAACCAAACTTTTATTTTGGATGCGATTAATTGCGATTAATCATTTGACAGCACACACAAAAAGCAAGAACATCTGCCTATATTGACATGCCTAATATATTGCCTATATATTTAGATTTGCATTTATATACTCAAGATTTATAAATATACATTCTAATTTACAATTATATAGTTAGAATCATAACTATATGTTTACAATGTATATATCCAAACTTAAAAACTAGATTTTCAAATTTAATTCTATTTATTCAGAATTTTAACTCTGATTAGCTTCAATACATTCATGATTTGCATTTATATATTCAGTTTTTTTATCTATATATTGCAACTTAGAATTGCAAGTACATATACACAATTTACATTTAAATATTCAGACTTTCATTCGGATTTACTTTTATTTGTTCATGATTTACACTTTTATTTTACATTTCATATCTATATATTCAGACTTATAACTATATATTCGGATTTACATGTAACTTTTCAGGATTATAACTATATATTCAGATTTACTTCTCTATATTCAGAGTTTACATGTATATATTCAGATTTACCTTTATATGTTCAGAATTTTAACTACATATTCTCATTTACATGTAACTTTTCAGAATTATAACTACATATTCAGATTTTCTTCTATATTCACAACTTACATGTTTATTATTACAATTATTGATTATATTAACACATGTAAGTGAATCTAAAGTTTTTATCCGAGAACAAAATAAGCTAATAACATAATATTTAATACATTCATTTGAATGTCTTAGCTGGTATTGTTTTAAAAAAAACATAAGGAAGACAAAAGGAAGTCATGTTTTCTCTAAAAACATGCTGTATCTTTTGAGCCAGTAGTTGGCAGGTGAACATTCGCCATTAATATTCAAGATCTGAATGGTTTCCTTTAGTATTTTGGACTGAAAATTGGTTTCTTTCACAACAGAGAGTTGCTTTGGTACAGCAAACCATTTCTGGCTTTGGCTGCACTATATAAGAGTATGAGATTGCAACATTTTCTCTGCATGTGATCTCTTGTGAATCTTGCCAGCAAGGCTATCCTGTGAGAATCTGTATTGTAAACAAGATTCAATGCCCTGTATTAACAAAGTGTGTGATCTGCATTCATTTATAATGCCATTTCATGGTCTAACACCCTTGAGAGATGAATATAAGGCTGCTTTGTAAGGTAATGCAATTTGTGGTGGATTCAGAACGTGTGATTACTTTTAGCCAACCAGGAGTCATGCAGTGCTTTCAGCAGTGCGAAGAATCTCATAACAGGATCAAAGGGCCAAGTAGTATTGTGCAAATGCTAATACTGTTATGTAAAATAAGAGGAATATAAACATTTATTATTTGTATTTATAAGAACAAAAATCTAATAGTAGACAGTAAATCTAAAAGTAACATTTTTAAGACAACAAAATGTATTTTTAAATGCTGAACATAGCAAACCCATAGATCTATCAAGTACTACAAGGAATCAGATTCTGTCTATATTCTCTCCTTGCAATCCACAGCAGTTGCTATGGCAACAGGTTGATTCTTTTCCATAGCCACTGTAAAGCCAGGTCTGAGGTTCATTACAGCATCATTACCATAGCGGTGTTTGACAGTATTCAATAATTCACATTCAAAGGCCTGAAATGGGAGCAATAGCCTCAACCAAACCATGCTCGTAACTCTTCACAGTGTAAATCATGCAAGTTCCTGCACTCGTTTTATAAGGACTGGCAAACAAACACTGAGTGGGAACATATGCGAGCTGAAATCAAAGTTTATTCTTCCTCAGGAAGCACAAATGCCAAACTTCCCACACTGCAGAAAATGCAGTTTGGAACGATTATGCAGAAATGCTACCAGTTAATTAACTGTAAGTGATAAATGCTAAAATGTAAAAAAAAAAAAAAAAAACTGTAATTGTAGTGTGTTTTTATAAACATAACAGAAACTATATTATAATTTATGCTGAAAATATATATTAATTTAATGCTACCTGTTTGGTAAAATAATGCTAATTATTAAATAATGTAAAATGTTATATGTATACAGATAAAATATGTGACCACAGACCACAAAATCAGTTATAAAGGTCCATTTTTTTAAATTGAGATTTATACATCATCTAAAAGAGTCATCATCTGAATCAACAAGCTTTCCATTGATGTATGGTTTGTTAGGATAGGACAATATTTGACCAAGATACAACTATTTATATATTTACGGTGGGAAATTATCTTCATGGAACATGATCTTATCCTAATGATTTTTGGCATAAAAGAAAAATAGATAATTTTGACCCACACAATGTATTTTTGGCTATTGCTACAAATATAGCCTACCCGTGCTACTTAAGACTGGTTTTGTGGTCCAGGGTCACGTATGTTAAACATTTTGTACAGAGCATTTCTTAACAGAAAAGTGAGTACTAAGTTTGCTATTTAAGAACAAAGTTTTTTTTAGAAATTACCACACACTTAAATAGACATAATGAAATACAATAAACTTAACTGCAAGTTTGGCTACATCTACATTAATCCGGATACATATGAACATGGTGATTTTGTTTTAAAACAAACAAGCGTTTTCCAAAAGTTTCTCATCCTTACTAAACCGTCAGAAAACAACAAGTCTTGTTTTAGGCCCTGTTTACAGTAGTGCATTTTAAAATGAAAACGATCCTCGTCTTCACTGGTGTTCTCACTGCATTTCAGAAATGATCTCAGTCTACACTACACAGCTAAAAGCGCATGTCACATGACCATTCAGGCTACATGCATCATCAAGGATGTCTTATTTAAGAGAAGTAATTGTAATAAAATTGAATGTTATTCCTTGGGGTGTAAAAATACTGCAATTTAACGGTTACTTTTTTTTAATGATCCTTTAAAATGAGACACAACAAATGAGCAATGTGAATGTGGGCAGCTATACCATAGTTTTCAAAGTCTCTGTTTTGGTTTGCTTAAACTGAAACGCAACCCTGGAGTTTTCAGACTAAAAGGGGTCTGCAGCATTTTTTAAAGTCTCTGTTTTCGAGTGTCGAAAACACCAGAGTAGTGTTAATAACAGGCGTAACTGTAGCAAAAGTTATGTGTTTTAAAACGAAAATGCACTAGTGTAGGCATAGCCTGAAACTCAACCCCCGAGTTTTCAAACTAAAATGAGATTTGGAGCGTTTTGGAAAGTCTCCGTTTTTGAGGATCGAAAAAGCCTGACTAGTGTAAAAACAAACGTAGCCTGAAACACAACCCCAGGGTTTCAAACTAGTCTCCGTTTTTTAAGGGTCGAAAACACTGGAGTAGTGTAACCAACAGGTGTAACCATAGCAAAAGTTATGCGTTTTGAGTTTGCTGAAACACAACCCCAGGGTTTTAAACTAAAACGGGATCTGCAGCGTTTTCGAAAGTATTCATTTTCAGGGATTAAAAACACTGGAGTACTGTAAACAACAGGTGTAAACATAGCAAAAGTTATGCGTTTTAAAACGAAAATGCACTAGTGTAAACATAGCCTGAAACGCAACCCCAGGGTTTCAAACTAAAACGGGATCTGCAGCGTTTTCAAAAGTATCCATTTTCAGGGAGCGAAAACACTGGAGTACTATAAACAACAGGTGTAACTGTAACAAAAGTTATGTGTTTTAAAATGAAAATGCACTAGTTTAAACGTAGCCTGAAACGCAACCCCAGAGTTTTCAAACTAAAATGGGATCTGAAGTGTTTTCGAAAGTCTTCGTTTTCAAGGGTTGAAAATGCCAGAGTAGTGTAAACAACAGGCGTAACCGTATAGCAAAAGTTGTGCGTTTTAAACGAAAATGCACTAGTTTAAACGTAGCCTGAAACGCAACCCCAGAGTTTTTAAACTAATATGGGATCTGAAGTGTTTTGGAAAGTCTTCGTTTTCAAGGGTTGAAAACGCCAGAGTAGTGTAAACAGCAGGTGTAACCGTAGCAAAAGTTATGCGTTTTAAACGAAAATGCACTAGTTTAAACGTAGCCTGAAACGCAAGCCCAGAGTTTTCAAACTAAAACGGGATCTGCAGCATTTTCGAAAGTCTCCATTTATGAGGGTCAAAAATGCCAGAGTAGTGTAAACAACAGGCATAACTATAGCAAAAGTTCTGCGTTTTAAACGAAAATGCACTGTAAACGTAGCCTAAAAAGCAAGCCCAGAGTTTTCAGACTAATATGGGATCTGCAGTGTTTAGGAAAGTTCAAGTTTAAGTGTCGAAAACACTGGAGTAGTGTAAACAACAGGTGTAACCATAGTAAAAGTAATGTGTTTCAAAACAAAAATGTACTAGTGTAAACGTAGCCTGAAACGCAAGCCCAGAGTTTTCAAACTAAAATGGGATCTGCAGCATTTTCGAAAGTCTCCATTTATGAGGGTCAAAAATGCCAGAGTAGTGTAAACAACAGACATAACTATAGCAAAAGTTCTGCGTTTTAAACGAAAATGCACTAGTGTAAACGCAGCCTAAAATGCAACCCCAGAGTTTTCAAACTAATATGGGATCTGCAGTGTTTACGAAAGTTCAAGTTTAAGGGTCGAAAACACTTGAGTAGTGTAAACAACAGGTGTAACCATAGTAAAAGTAATGTGTTTTGAAATAAAAATGCACTAGTGTAAATGTACCCTTAGTTTGAAAACTCAGGGTTGCATTTCAGGCTACGTTTTCATTTTAAAATGCATAACTTTCGCTACTGTTACACCTGACGACCATGTAAACAATAACATCATGTTCATTGTGAATGGCTATGTGACATGCGTTTTTTTTTTTTTTTTGAAGATCGTTTCTGAAACACAGTGAAAATGCCAGTGTAGACAAAGGATCACTTTAAAAATAAAAAATTAAAAAAAAAACTGTTAACAGGGCCTCAGTGTGGACGGAAGGCCACAACAGAAAGTAAAAGATGTGTTTTCAAAGCATAATGCACTTGTCTCATCTGTTCCAGAGATGTAAAATCTAAACTTAAAGTAATGAAACTTTGGTATGAAACACATGAAGGCAATCGTTTGGAACAAACTTAATCAGAATGACTAAGTGTCAAAGTCCATCCTCGCATCCTACCGTCCATTTTGTTATTCATGAATCATACTGTTATGATTCACTCTGATATATGATGCCAAGGGGAGAATTTAAAATAGTCTGCCGCAGGGGCAATTTTGCACATCATTGGAGAGTAACAAATACACACACACACAGAAAGAGAGAGAGAATCAACTGGACCTCACTGGACCCTCAGTCTGAATGGATTGAGGATTTACTTCCAACCGTCTGGGTACTTGGTAGTCTTGTCAGGCAGCTAGACACTAGGAAGAGCACAGAAGACTACTTACACTAGCTTTGCTTTCTGTGCAAGAATACTGCTCTGTTAAATGACAGACGACTGCTGAAATTAAACGTAATGGATGGAGAAAAACCTAAACCACAAAACCAAATATGATCAATAGAATCAAACACAGACACACAAACATCTTGATGATTAAAAAGCATCTTGTTTTTCTCAGAGATGAATAACATGATTTTTTGTTTTCTTTCTGCTCTCAGGATGTATGGAGTGTTGTCTGAAGTGTCTAGGAGGAATCCCTTATCCGTCCCTGATTGCCACCATCCTGCTGTATGCTGGAGTGGCGCTTTTCTGTGGATGTGGACATGAAGCTCTTTCTGGAACGGTCACCATCCTCCAGAACTACTTTGAGGTGATCAGGGGACCTGGAGACGGTCTGGATGTGTTTACAATGTAAGTGTCAGCAGCATTTTGAACCACCCTTTCCTTCTCACTGTAGATTTTCATGTATATGACCCTGGACCACAAAACCAGTCATAAGGGTCAATGTTTTTGAAATTGAGATTTATACATAATCTGAAAGCTGAATAAATAAGCTTTCCATTGGTTAGTTGATAAGACAATATTTGGCCAAGATACAACTAATTGAAAATTTGGAATCTGAGGGTGCAAAAAAAAAACAAAATATTGAGAAAATTAAAGTTGTCCAAATGAAGTTCTTGCATATTGCTAATTAAGTTTAGATTTATTTACGGTAGGAAATTTACAAAATATATATCTATCTACTGGTATGTAGCAAAAATATCTAAATTCTTTAAATAAAATTGCAACAATTTTTTTTTTATTATTATTTTGGCAGTTTTTAAACGTATTAAACATTTGGGAGAATGAGGCCACTTTTTGCAATAAATAAATGTTTGGTTTTTTTTTTTCATGTAATTGTTACTATATACCTCAGGTTGTTGTGTATGCATGTAAACTAAAACAAGTTAGCTAATTATTATGGTTTTATAACAGTGACCCTTTAAAAAAAAAGTCCTTCAGCTTCGCAAGGTAGGGTTAAAATGAGTGTGTGAATGGGTTTAATAGTACAGCCATTAAATACTTATATAAAAATGAGACAAACAATTTTGGATAATTTTGAGCTTTTTTTACTGCCATCAAAAATATACAACATAAATGTAAAAAAAAAAAAAAAAAAAAATTAAATTAGTATGTTTCTCCTGTTTTTACCCGAGCATTTTTTTTTATTATATTATTATATATATTATTTTTATTTATTATTTCAGTGTACAGTTAACACTGTACATATGTAGTACGTATGAAGTTTTGGGGCTAAACTGAGCCATTGACTCAACATGACTGGCAGGTTTTACCCCACAAACCTCCTTTTGACAAAGCTGTTTTGCACAGGAGCTAAGATCCACAATTATGATAAATTTATTATGCAAAATAATGCTGAATGTGCATGTTTTGTAGTTTACACTGACTTAAATGAACATATAATAATGCCCAAGATTATCCATTTTAATTAATTTACAAAACTTTAATAACATGGATTCTCTCCATGTGCTTTGAGTCCAAAATGGATTGAGTAATGTGAATTATACTGCCTTAAAGGGATAGTTTAAGAACGAAGGTCTTACGGGTTTGGAATGACACGTAATGAATGACAGAATTTTCATTTTTGGGTGAAATATTCCTTTAATATGATAAATACATAAGTACTTTTTTTATTATTATTACACAGATACAAGGAATGGTTTATTTTAACCACTGGCTCATCTTACCTCATTCTCCCCTAACAATTCTAATAATTTTAATAATTTAGAAATGTATGAACATATATTGACTTTATATGTGACCCTGGACCTAGTCTTAAGTAGCAAGGGTATATTTGTAGCAACAGCCAAAAATACACTGTATGGGTCAAAATTATAGATTTTTCTTTTATGCCAAAAATGATTAGAATATTAAGTAAAGATCATGTTCGATGTAAATTTCATATCGTAAATATATCAAAACGTAATTTTTGATTAGTAACATGTATTTCTAAGAACTTAATTTGGACAATTTTAAAGGCGATTTTCTCAATATTAAGATTTGTTTGCACCCTGATTCCAGATTTTCATTTAAATCATACATCAATGAAAAGCTTATTTATACAATGTATATAATGTATAAATGTCAATTTCAAAAAATGTACCCTTATGACTGGTTTTGTTGTCCAGGGTCTCATATAAATAGATTCAAATAATTATTGACTTTATATCCTTCATTTTCCACAGCATTGACATTATCAAGTATGTGATCTATGGCATTGCCTCTGCATTCTTCGTGTATGGCATTCTTCTGATGGTCGAAGGCTTCTTCACCAGTGGGGCCATCAAGGACCTGTATGGAGACTTCAAGATCACCACCTGTGGACGCTGCGTCAGCGCATGGGTGAGAAATCATTGGGAGAGCTTCATCCATTGTAATTTAGAAAAGGGCAACGGCAAAGCCACTAAGAGTAACTGCCGCACATAAATATGGCATCCGTTTATGGGCTATAAAAATTACAGTACATAGTGAACTCGGCAAGTTATTCTCTTCTCATTTGTGCCAAGCGAAACATGAAATATATTGTGTGGTTATTGTAATTAATTTATAACGCTTTTAATTTAGTCTAATTCTTAATGTTTTTTTTTTATTTAGTGCTTGATTTGACATTTAGATATTAGTCTTAAACTGTCTTTTTCTTCAGTTCATCATGCTGACATACATCTTCATGTTGGCTTGGCTGGGTGTGACAGCATTCACCTCTTTGCCTGTCTTCATGTATTTCAACATCTGGACCATTTGCCAAAACACGACCATTCTGGAGGGAGCAAGTTTATGTCTTGACCCGCGTCAGTTTGGTATGTTTTACAATCGGTGGATTTTAGTTCCAGATGTGGTTTTTGTTGATGTAATTTTGTTCTTTCTTACTGGTACTTATCCATATTAAAAAGTGTAATTTCCATAACCTCATATACCCTAAAAACACGATAGTGTTCTTGATCAATAAGAAACGCTATTTATTATAGGTGTTGTGCCCATCGGAGAGGAGAAGACTGTATGTGCAGGATCAGAGAAGTTCTACAAAATGTGTGAATCAAATGAGGTGAGTAAACATCTGTGTGAAGTATAAACAGGTACACTAAAGTCTAATGTTTTCAAATTAGTGTATAGATCATTTCCACAGTAAAAAGCAATCCAAGACTCATTTCTCTCTCTCAATGTTTTCTTTTTTTCTGAAAGCTGGATATGACTTTTCATCTGTTTGTGTGTGCGCTGGCTGGAGCTGGAGCAGCAGTCATTGCCATGGTGAGTTTTGACTAATGTAATACAATTGTACTTAGTTCAGACTGTATATTAAACTTGCATTGTATATATTTATTTACTTTAGTTAAGACTAGGGCTGTCACTAATGATTATTTTGGTAGCTGAGTAATTGGTCGATTATTCAGACGATTACTCAAAGAATCGTATTATTATCATTATTTTTTTCTGCTTCGCATATATTTATTTACTTAGTTCAGAATCAGTCGATTATTCTGACGATTATTCGAGTAATCAGATAATTATAATTATTTTTTTCCACATTGTATATATTTATTTACTTAATTCAGGCTAGGGCTGTCACTAATGATGATTTTGGTAGTCGAGTGATCGGTCAGTTATTCTGACAATTAATCGAGTAATAGTGTAATTATAATTATTTTTCACATTGCATATATTTATTAACTTAGTTCAGACTAGGGCTGTCACTGTCAATTATTTTGGCAATCGTGTAATCAGTCGATTATCCTGATGTTTTTTTTTCTGCGTCACATATATTTATTTACTTAGTTCAGGCTAGGGCTGTCATTAACGTTTATTTTTGTAATTGAGTAATCGGTCGATTATTCTTATGATTATTCGAGTAATCTGATCATTATAATAATTTTCTTCCACATTGCATATTTATTTACTTAGTTCAGGCTAGGGCTGTCATTAACGTTTATTTT
The DNA here is from genome assembly GCF_049309525.1 of Garra rufa. Classification (NCBI taxonomy): domain Eukaryota; kingdom Metazoa; phylum Chordata; class Actinopteri; order Cypriniformes; family Cyprinidae; genus Garra; species Garra rufa. Next base: position 29,768,682 of record NC_133376.1, read on the forward strand.
TGTAATTGAGTAATCGGTCGATTATTCTTACGATTATTCGAGTAATCTGATCATTATAATAATTTTCTTCCACATTGCATATTTATTTACTTAGTTCAGACTAGGGCTGTCATTAACGTTTATTTTTGTAATTGAGTAATCGGTCGATTATTCTTACGATTATTCGAGTAATCTGATCATTATAATAATTTTCTTCCACATTGCATATTTATTTACTTAGTTCAGACTAGGGCTGTCATTAACGTTTATTTTTGTAATTGAGTAATCGGTCGATTATTCTTACGATTATTCGAGTAATCTGATCATTATAATAATTTTCTTCCACATTGCATATTTATTTACTTACTTAGTTCAGGCTAGGGCTGTCACTAATGGTCAATTATTCTGACAATTAATCAAGTAATCGTATAATTATAATAGCTGTTTTCCTGCATGGCATATATATATATGAGCAATATCACATGAGTAGACTTGAGATATGGCTGTATATCGGCACGGTTGTGATTCGCTGTAGGCACGAGGCCGCAGTGCCGTAGGTAATCACAGAGTGCCGATATACAGCCATATCTCAAGTCTTCGAGTGTGATATTGCGTTTATACAACAGTTCGACGGCACGAGTGTGTAAATGCATAAAAAAATAACAACGGGGTGTCTTTAAAAAACCTCTTTTGTGCGAATTATTCCTTCCGCCATGAATTCAAATCAAAGTTTGACGGTTGATCAGCTGAGCATAAGCTTCTTCGTTACTAGTTCCAAAACGTCACTTTAGAACTAGTAACGAAGGAATGTTGAGTTGCTTCATTGAAAGCCTATTGTATTACTGTATTAAAATCTCACTGTATCATGTTTGAGTATTATGACAGAGAGATGGACTGAGCAAGTCATTAACGTACCTGCATCTGATAGAGCATTCATTATTTAGTTTGAATGTTTACTGAAGAAAGCGTTAATATCTGTTCATCTATTAAGGGTGATTTTGCTGCTCAGTGCATTTATTCGCTGTGGCAAACTGTTGTTAAAGCTAAAAATAACTTCCGCTTAACTTAACTAGCGATACCAGTAGAATATCTCACGGTTCTCAACCAATCAGATTTGAGAACCAGAAAGAACTGTTGTATAAATATAAAGATATAATATTATATATATATATATATATATATATATATATATATATATATATATATAATATTATATTATATTTCCTCTCAACATAATTGTAAAAGTCCTAATTTTACAAAAGATATTAGAAAAATTGTCATGTAAGCTAATTTAAATTTCCCTTTTTTAAACTGGCAGCAATGTGTTATTTTGGTAATGATGATGCCAATCGAATTAATGACATCACCTTCTTCTGCTTCTTTATGTGGGTCTAAACTAAAGTCATGAATCACTGTCACTGCTTTCCTAGGGCATTCTGGGAGGGGAAAAAAATTGAGCATTGGGGGCGTTGTCAGCTCTCTCTTATTGGCTTTTCTTTGTTGTTATTTAACATCCTTCTTTTATCTTTGTGCCTGTTTTCTTTTTTCTTTTCTCTCTCCGTCTTTCTCTTCGTCTCTCTCTCACGTACACGGAGAGACGCTGGGCATGTCGTTTTGTTGTCATGGAAACTGCGAGAAGAAAGGCCCTAGAGCTTGTAGCAAGCAGCACTCAGTAATTTGCGAGGAACCATTTTCTGAAAAAGAGAATGTGGTTGTTAGTCTGGGATGATGTAGCAAATTATAGAAAGAGCTTTTCCGTCCCCTGCTGTGGAAAGAGCAAATTTAACTGATTGTTAAACACAATGCGTCCGGGGAAGGGTAATAATAACCAGGATTTTTCTTTTGTCAGGAGGAGAAAAATCAGGGTGTGGCCCTATTCAAATAAGCATGCATAATAACAGTCTGATTTGCATGATTATGCACCGAAGTATACAACATATAGTCATATAGTGTATGCTGTCATGCAGGACAATAATTCACTCAGTTTAAAAAAAAAATATATAAATATAATTTAGACTAAAATCAAGACTGCTGCTTATTACCTCATGCGGTTTGATTTCTTGTGGTGTGCGATAACCTATTTTGCATTTTTTTTTCACACCTTCAGTAGATTACATAATAGAAACTAGGGCCTTTATCAAGGTATTTTCATGCGTATTTGAAGTCGACTAAAGAATTTCCTCCTAAGCAAGGCACAATGCCAGCACACGTATGAGAGGAGTCTGGCTGCTTTACAATGCTGCCTCCTGCTGGTGTCACTGCTAATTTTAGAGTGACAAACATGCGTCATCACAGTCTGCTGTCAACTTGCAGATCTGTCTTTCTTATTCTAATTAATTAACAATTATTATAATGCATATGTACACACACTACTGGTCAAATGTTTAAAATAAGATTTTTTTAAAGGAGTGTCTTATGCTCATCAAGACTGCATTTATTTGATCATAAATAGAAACAATATATAGTAATAATAGTATTTTTTATCCACAAAAAGCAACACTGAGAATAGGATAAGAATAAATTCTTGAGAGACAAATCAGTTTTTTAGAATGATTTCTAAAGGATCATATGACACTGATGACTGGAATGACTGAAAATTTAGCTTTGCCATTAAATTGCATTTTAAATGTGCATTAAAATAGTCCATGTATGTATACGGACACACACACTGCATTTTCCAACCTTGTGACTAAAAGTGTGTGTGCAGTGAAAAAATTTTGTAGAAACAAATTTCACTCCTAGTAAATTCCTAGTAAATTTCACAGATGTGACCCTGGACCACAAAACCAGTCAAAAGTAGCACAGGTATATTTAAAATGCACTATATGGGTCAAAATTTTTCTTTTGTGTCAAAAGTCATTAGGATATTAAGATATTTTGTACATTTCCTATGGAAAAACTTTTTGATTAGTAATGTGCATTGCTAACAACTTTAAAGGCGATTTTCTCAGTATTTAGATTTTTTTGCACCGATTTCAGATCTCGGCCAAATATTGTCCTATCCTAACAAACCATACATTCATAGAAAGCGTATTTATTATTATATAAATTGTATAAATCCCTTATGACTGGTTTTGTGGTCCAGGGTGACAAATAATTGCAAATAAATGGCAATCTTAAAATTGTACAATATTTTCTTCATATTATTTTAAATATTAAATCATATCAATAACTTTTGAGTTGTTGTTACAATTTCAAAGAAGCATTTTTTACTGCGTTTATGCACATAAATTGTATGATATATTTACATATTAATTATTTATTTTTGAATTAACTATTTTTGAATTAATTAAAATGTAATGTAACAATAATACAATTAATAAGTTAATTGCTTTCAAAAGAAGAATAAGGTTACAGTACAATTCAAGAACAGTAAATTGTTCTCTATATTCAATCTGACAATGTATTTAAACTACCAGTCAAAAGTTTGTGAACAGTAAGATTTTTAACTTATTTAACCAAGCCTACATTTATTTGATCCAAAATACAGCAAAAGCAGTAATATTGTGAAATATTTTTACTATTTAAAATAACTGCTTTCTATTTAAATATATTTTAAAATGTAATTTATTCCTGTGATCAAAGCTACATTTCAGCATCATTACTCCAGTCTTCAGTGTCACATGATCCTTCAAAAATCATTCTAATATGCTGAATTTGCTGTCCAAGCTACATTATTATTATTATTATTATTATTATTATTATTATTATTATTATTATTATTATCAATATTTAAAACAGTTGAGAACATTTTTAACAGGATTCTTAGATAAATAGAAAGATCCAAAGATCAGCATTTATCGGAAATAAAAAGCTTTTGTAACATTATCGAATATACTGTACCTTTTTTGAAATTAATACTTTTATTTAGCAAGGATGCTTTAAATTGATTCAAAGTAATAATAACGACATTTTAATATAAATATTTATATATGAGATAAATGCTGTTATTCTTAACTTTCTATTTATCAGAGAAACCTGAAAAAATTCTACTACGCTACTTTCAACATAATAATTATAAATGCTTTTCAGCAGCAAATCAGAACATTAGAATGATTTCTAAAGGATCATGTGACTGGAGTAATGATGCTAAAAAATCAGCTTTGAAATCACAGAAATAAATTACATTTTAAAATATATTCAAATAGGAAAAAAGTTATTTTAAATAGTAAAAATATTTCAGAATTTTAGTGTTTTTTTTCTGTACTTTAAATCAAATAAATGCACACTTGGTGAGCAGAAGAGACTTCTTTAAAAAACATTAAAAATCTTACTGTTCAAAAACTTTTGACTGGTAGTGTACTTTTTTCAAATAAATAATAAAATTCTCAAATGTTGACTTTACATTAATCTTACTTGAATAAATATGTTTAAAAAATTAAAGAATTATAAGTGTGTTTTGTAAGAACAGTTGTATCAGAATAATATAAATGCAATGGTTTAGTTGACTCTTTGTTGCCGCTGTTTAATATTACTTCTTGTTGTTTCAGATCCACTACCTGATGGTACTCTCTGCCAACTGGGCCTATGTGAAGGACGCATGTAAAATGCAGAAATACGAGGACTGCAAGTCCAAGGAGGAGCAGGAGCTGCATGACATCCACTCTACACGCTCCAAGGAACGGCTCAATGCCTACACATAAGACAGGAAGCAGCAGTGAGGGCGAGAGGACCCTCAGTGCTTTCACTTCCTGTTGAAGGGAGTTTTGGCACTGGTGCAGTCCAGGTGGTGTGTCGTATGACCAACCCCATGGCCAACCCATTACCTCTCGCACAAACATTATTATTATTATTATTATGATTATTATTATTATTATTATTATTAGTGCTAGCAGTAGTGTTGTAGTTTTTTTCACATTATTGTATTTCTTTTTTTAAGCGATTGTACTGGTTTCTTTTTCTTTCACCACATATTTGAATATTTCTCTTTTTAAACATTTTAGTATCAATACATAAATCATTCTTATGTAGAGGGTCGGTTATTGGGGTAAAAAAAAGCACATTTTTCATGTGTGTCTGTCTCTTAAAGTCTCATTAACAAGGACTTAAAGCATGAAAAAAATTTTGGTAAAACAAACAAAAAAATTTCTTTCTCTCTCTCTTTCTCTCCTTTTTTTAATCATCAGAAGGTATGAAGCCCGAAACCAGCAGATGGCTTGTTCATTCTGCATTATTTTGGTAAAAGAAAACTCAAAAACTGAGACAGAAAAGACAAAAAACAAATTAAGATATAACAGATGTACCATAAAGTGTTTATTTATTATTTTTCTACAGATGTCATTGCATAGCCTATCAAGATGATTACAAGACGACAAAATGGTTATTATTTGCTTGCTGTGCCAGTCCAGTTTTCAGACCGCATCGTGCCAGTAGGTGGCGTTGTAACTTCTCTGAGAGGGAGAGGAACTTTCTGACCACTTTTAAGTGGACATGAAACATTAAACTCTTACTATAGTGTCAACGACCCCCTTTTCAGCAACAATGCTACTCTCCCTTTACTGGAAGCAAGCGACACATGTACAAGCCTACAGCGTTATGACCCCCTCTTTTTTATTTTCCTACACAAATATAGACACAGGGTTTTTATTTGACGTTTTTTGCTTTTTAGCTTTTGTACATAGTCATTCTGTAAATGTATGTACTGTATGTTAGCACTTAAACTTCAGGTGAATTCGTATTAGATTGAAAACACATTCCATGACAGGATAGGGTGGGCGGAGGGAGGGCGTTCTTCTGAAAAACCCAAGAAAAAAAGACGGAGGAGAAGCAAAATCCAGGCGACACGGTAATGTTTTGTGACAGATCACTTTCTTTCGGTGTATGGCAAGTCGTTTTAGCCTAAAATATACTATGCGTTACTCGTCGTAATTGCATTTTTACTAGTAACAATTCAATTAGAGAGCTCTATAATTCAGTTCCTACTAGTAACAATGCCAGTTAGAGAGCTCTCAAAATCATTTTTTACTAGTAATAATTCCACTTAAAGAGCTCTCTAGTTCAGTTTTTACTAGTAAGAATTCCGATTAGAGAGCTCTCTAATTCAATTGTTACTAGTAAGAACTGAATTAGAGAGCTCTATAATTCAATTACAGAGCACTGCAATTAAACATATCTTTAATGTGTTTTTTACTAGTAATAATTAAATTAGAGAGCTCTCTAATCAGAATTGTTACTAGTAAAAACTGAATTAGAGAGCTCTTTAAGTGGAATTATTACTAGTAAAAATTGATTTAGATAGCTCTCTAATTGTAATTTTTGCTATTAATAATTAAATTGTGGAGCTCTCTAATTGTAATTCTTACTAGTAATAATTCAATTGCAAAGCTCTGTAATTAAAAATGAATGGAAGTCAATGGAGACATATGACTAGTAAAAATTTATTTGTAGTGCTCTCTAATTGGAATTGTTACTAGTAAGAATTAGTTATAGAACTCTGTAATTGAATTGTTACTAGTAAAAATGCAATCACGACTAGTAACGCTTAGTATATTTTAGGCTAAAACGGCTTGCCATATCAGTGGGCTTTTGTTTCTTTCCAAAGGGGAATATCATGACGAAAACAAATATTTAAAGAGCTTATACTATTGACAGTTACTCGTTGTCTTGCTAACAAGTCATTATTATATTGGACCGATGGAAATGTCTTCTCATTCTTTTAATGCCTGGCAAGTCATGTTCTGTCAGTGTTTCTAAGAGCTAGTTTCGTGCACTTATTTGACCATTTTGTGAGCTCTTTCTCGGTGTAAGTGCATCGGGGTTCCGGCCCTGTAATGTTAGGTAAAGACTGTGAACCTAAGTGTTATTTGTGGCATGGTCATGCATTCAGTGGTAATCGTTTTTACTGGATCAAAAAAATAATAATGATGATAATAATAATAATGAAAAAAAAATCTGAAAAAAAAAACAAGAAAAACACTTTTCATTTCATCTTTTTATGAGTTTGTTATATGCGACTGTCTTGCTGGGTCATCCCCTTCCTCATAATGTGCAGTAATTTGAATCCTATGCTGAATACATTGCGCTGAAACTCCTACTCTTCGATGGTAGTGTTTGATTTGTGCCTGTTTACTTTGTGGTGATCTCTCTAACTCCTCTGAGTCCTCCTCTCACCTTTCTATTACTATTGCTTGTTGAGCCCCTAACTTGATGCTTTCTCTGAACCCTCACCTCTCTCCCTATCTCTCTTTCTCTCTCTCTTACTCTGGCTCACTCTCTCTGTCCTCGTATACTAGTCTTTTTGTACTCTCACTAAAGAATGCTTAGTAGCAAGCTGTACCATTAATTTGTTTTGTACATAAATGTGCCAACCGCTTGACAGTGGCTTTTCTGATCTGTAGGGACAAACTGCTTGCATAAATAAACTACACTGGTGTACTTGTTAATAAATACTCTTATGGTTGTTATTGTTCTTAACAGTCTGTGTATCATTCACGTCACACACACTCTATGTTTTGTTGGTTTACCTTACTGTGGTAAGATCTAAAGGGGATGCACAAAGTAATTTGTAATGATCAAACTAGAAAACAGTATTTGCAACTGCATGATGACAACTAAAATATGACTCTAAAGCTTTAGATATGTATTTTCATAAACTCACATTGTTGTTTATAACAACAAAATTACTAAAATAACAGGTAAAAATAGTTCAGTGGTATGTGCCACTGTTAACATATTAAATATTTAAGACACCAAAATTCAAATGTTTAGTTTTTTGACTTTGGTTTGTTTTTTTATTCTCACCAATGCTGCAATTATTTGATAAAAAAAATACTGTAATATTGTGAAATATCATTACAATTTTAATTACTGCTGTCTGTAATTATATATTTTAAAATGTAATTTATTTCTGTAATGGCAATATTGAATTTTCAGCAGCCATTAATCCAGTCTTCAGTGGCATTTTTAAACAATTTAATGTGTCATTGCTGAATACGAGTATTAAGTTATTAAAATAAAAAAGTACTGACCCCAAACTTTTGAACAATATTGTTTCTACAGCTCTGTTGTTTTCACTTAAACCACATGGAGGCAGGCTACAAAAGGACATCTCTCTTGTCTTAGACCACTGTATATAACGTGATAAATGCCTTTTGATTTTAGGGCCTTATTATTTTTCCATGTTTTCACAGCAGTTATTTCTTCATCTGATGTTATGTTCAAAAAAACATTTTTTTTTTCAGTTAACCATAAATTAACAGACACATAAATAACAACATCTACAGTACTATACTACTTCTACTGCTAATACTACAAAAAAATTAAATTAAATAATAAAAAACTATCTAGCTATAATAAAAACTATAACATAGCCCAAACTGTAAAAATATATGGCATTTTAGTTGTTTCAATTATTTTTTTTTTATGTTGACACAACTTGCCGTTTCTGAATTTGCTCATTCACTGCCTCAACTAGTTTGTAAGTTGACTGAACTAGAGTATTTGTCCTCTCAACTTAAAACGTGTATAATCAATTCAATAACAATATCACATTCTCAATATCGATGTAAACAACAGCACGGATTGCACGATTAATACGGCTAATGTGTCGTTCTTGTCATTTATGCTGTCTAAACCATGGACAAAATGTACGGAAGCTACTAAATAGTAGAGAAGGCAGGAATAGCAGGAAAGGGCACAATATTTTGACAAACTAAAGTTAATAGGTGATAAGGATACGCACAAGCTTTATTTCTTAAAATATTAGTCTAATATTTCACCGACCTGAACAGATATTCTCACCATATAAAAATCCCTAACCACAAACGCCTTTTGTTCCTCAGTATTTTGCAATTTTTTCTTTGATTTGTTATAACTTTTGGCAGTCTATTGTACTCCAAATGTTTATCCTGGTCTGACCAATTAGTACAGCACAAAACATGACAATAATTGACCATTTTCAGCAGCAATAATCAGCAAATATTGACCATTTTCAGCAGCAATACTCAGTTTAATATGTAACTTTCGTTCAGTTCAGTGGCTTTGTTTACATTCAGTGCCACCAATATGGCCGACTGACGATGTGTCTTAAAAATACTCTATTCAATGCACTTTTTGAACACTTGTCATTTTCTTACAGATGACGAACATCAAAATGAAACTATTAAAATTTCACAAAACTGAGTGGAAATTATTGCGACAAGGTAAAAGTATGCAAACCAGATGTTGTTATAACATAAGGATGGACACATTTCATAATGATGTTTTTAATTAGGCATAGCCTGTGCATGTTTTCCCTTGATGCTCATGTTGTACTTTGGCCTAGATAAACACACCCCTGGCAATTAATCATGTTTTGACAAATTGTTCCTGAAGGGAAATATGTTTATTAGGCTACCTAATGTACCTCAACAAGTTTTTATTTATCCACCCTTTTCTTCCCGTAAGAGTGGGCACAGCCATTTGTACATTTTATGGGTCTGGTTTGGGTCTCATTCACGTCCAGCTATTTTTGGCTGTACAAAACAGCTCGTTTTGCTGCTTGAAATTTCAAATTGATGTGTCTTACCATGTCATTTTAATGTGTTATCTTAATTGTGAACACACTGGTTGGTAATTCAAACATATTACCATTTACTGCAGTTTTTATTCTACTTATTTCCCTATAGTAGAAAATGAACTGGAAGTCTCACCCATAGGCTTACCTCCGCGTTGAAAAAAAGGATACATTAGATAGTATGTTTTCGTCTTATGTCTCTCAGACACAGACAGAACAGGTTGGCCTGTCTGCAGCCTGGCCTACTCTCAGTAAATCATGACCTGTACTTCAGCTTACACACATGTGTCATCTAGCCTCCATGCACGCAACACTTGAGGCGAGGGAGGTGACGGAAAGAGCCGAAGCGCAGCCAAAATCAGTTCATACACCAGGGGAAGGATGGAAAAGTGTCTGCAGAGCGGTCACGTGATGATGCGGAGAGAACCTTCTTGTAGTTATTAGCAGATTAGCGTGTGCCTGCAGGGCTTATCCTCCTCCTCGAACTCAGTCACACACACTAACGCAACTCGTACACACCATCCCACTCTGTTCAACTTTAGTGACCTACTCAGCCTTGAGAAATCCTCTTTCTAATCTGGGTTCCCCCCGCCCATCCCTTCGCGCACCTTCCAATCCTCCCGCTCTTCCTGCGTCCGTCTCACCTGTTAGCATGCTAAACAAGATGCATGCTGCGAGGTACTTTTCTTGCTTTTATTGGTTCTCCTTGAGGAGTGATAAAGAAGTTTTTGTCCACTGATGGTCGAGTGGGATCTGATGTGTGTGAGTGTGAATGCGCGTGTACGAGCTGGTTCATCTGACTGAAGGATGTATCGTCTGTTGGTGGCCCAGGTTCTCCTAGGCTGCTGGAGTGTGGCACAACCTTTCTGTCCTTCCCAGTGCACCTGTGTGTACCACGGACGCAGCGATGGCACTGGCAGCAGGTAAGGAAACTGTTTCACAATAATAATAATAATAATAATAATAATAATAATAATAATACAAATATAATTTATGTTTATGTTTTTTTTTTATGTTCGAAGTGCAGCAAAAAAACAGTACAATTTACAATTATATTTTTTTTAATATTTAAAATAACAGTTTTCTATTTGAATATATTTTAAAATATCATTTATACTTGTGATTTCAAAGCTACATTTTTAGCATCATTACTCCAGTCACATGATCCTTCAGAAATCATTCTCATATTCTGATTTGCTTCCCAAAAGCATTTGTTAATATTATTATAATGTTGAAAACAGCTGAGAAGATTTTTCAGGTTTCTCTGATGAATAGAAAGTTCAGAAGAACAGCTTTTTCATTTGAAATAGAAATATTTTGTAACATTATAAATGTCTTTATCATCACTTTTGATCAATTTAAAGCATACTTGCTAAAAAAGTATTCATTAAATAAAAAACTATTATAATGACCCCAAGCTTTTGAATGGTATATAAGTGTATAATGCTACAAAAGCTTTTAACTTCAGATAAACGTAGATCTTTGGCTCTTTCTAATTGTCAAAGAATCCTGAAAAAATATTGATCAAATATTGAAATCAATTATTGATAAAATTATGATTAAATTATTTCTTGAACAGCAAATCAGGATATTAAAAATGTATTACTGAAGACTGGAGTAATGATGCTAAAAATCATTAAAATCACAGAAATTAAATTACATTTTAAAATATATTCAAATAGAAAACCGTTATTTTGAATAGTAAAATATTTCAAAATTTTGCTGTACTTTGGATCAAATAAATGCAGGCTTGGTGAGCAGAAGAGACTTCTTTAAAAAAAAACATTAAAAATCTTACTGTTCAAAAACTTTTTACTGGCAGTGTATATAAAAGAGTGTAGTAAAATTTCAACTTTTCGGTCCATAATATAATTTCTGGAATAAAAACAGTGAAGTAAGTAGACAGACAGTGGAAAATATAGCCTAATGAAGTAGAATAAACAATTTTTTAAACTTCAAAACCACAGTCTAATGCATGTATGTATAAATGTATAAGCTTTTTATTTAACAGACGTGAACTGGAAAGAATATATATTTTCAACAATATAACAATACAATAAAAATCGTCTAATATAAAATATGAATTAAAATAAAGGAAGAAAGATTCAGGCCTATATAAACATATTCTTGGCAATTCATCTTATTTATTTATTTATTTATTTTTTTTACAGATTTTGACATTGAAGGGTAATTGGTTTATTTCCTAATGTAATTTACCTTTAGAAATTGCTTAACGATATTTAATTATACATTGCAATAATATGAAATTTTAAGGTTTGGAATTTTAATTTGTCATTCAATTACAGTATGTCAATGTATATATTAATTTTATTCTAATTCTAAATTAAATTTTAAATAGAAAATGGATTATAAATATGCTAATAAGTCATCCACTCAAATCAAAAATAGATTTGAAATAATCACGTGGGTTATTAGCTTGTGTTTATCTGAAGAGCTTAGCCATAGAGTATGAACACACGTTACAGGAAACCATTTTGAATCATAGCTTGACGGTGTAGCCTACTGTTTTATCCACATTATTCTTTAACACAGAAGTAAGCCTATGGGTGAGACTTCCAGTTCATTAGCTGCTATAGAGAAATAACCAGAAGAATAACAATGTGCAGTAAACAATAAAACAGTTTGCACTACAAACCAGTACATTCATAATTCTGATAATGCATTAAAATAATATGGTAATACACACCAATTTACAATATCAAGATGCAAAATAAGCGGTTTGCACAGCTAAAAATAGCTGGATGTGGATGAGACCAGAAGCCAGACTCATAATATTTACAAATAGCGCACCATTCTTACAAGGAAAAATAACTTTCTATTTGACTCTAATATTCCTCACTTAGGCTAATAAATCATCAAAGTGATTAACTTTGTGATTAAATCTTCCCCAGGTCTGTTCTATGCAATGATCCTGACATGTCAGATATTCCAGTCAACGTTCCTGTGGACACGGTAAAGCTGCGGGTGGAGAAGACGGCTGTGCGTCGAGTGCCCACGGAGGCCTTCTATTACCTGTCCGAGTTACGCTACCTGTGGATAACATACAATTCAGTCACCTCTGTGGATCCTGGCAGTTTCTACAATCTGAAAGTTCTCCATGAGCTACGGCTGGATGGGAACATGATCGCTACCTTTCCTTGGGAGTCTCTGAAAGAGATGCCCAGTCTGAGGACCTTGGATCTGCACAACAACCGCTTGATTAGTATTCCTGTGGAGGCAGCACCTTACTTGGTTAACATCACCTACCTAGACATTTCTAGTAACAAGCTAACTACCCTACCCTCTGACCTGGTGGACATCTGGCCTCCATTTTCAGGCATCCTGCCCAGTGCCAATGCTTCACAAAAGATCGTACTTGGTGGGTAAAAATGATGTAACGTCTTAAATATGTGACCCTGGAACACAAAACCAGTCATAAGAAGTTGTCCAAATTAATTTATTAGCAATGCATATTACTAATCAAAAATTAAGTTTTAATATATTCATGGTAGGAAATGTACAAAATATCTTCATGGAACATGATCTTTACTTAATATCCTAATGATTTTTGGCATAAAAGAAAAATCGATAATTTTGACCCATACAATGTATTGTTGCCTATTGCTACAACTATACCCATGCTACTTATGACTGTTTTTGTGGTCCATGGTCACATATGCATTATATTGTTGAATATGACAGAATTTTTACAACTCTTTCTTTTAAGGGGTTATCAGTCTAAGTGACCTTAGCTTACTTTGTTGACACAAACTGAGTCAGAAAAAGAAACCCAGCATTTAAGGAGGATTCACAATAGGATTTTATAGTATAAACCTTCCCTTAAAGGTTGTATCAGCGATTTCTAGCCTGAAACATAAAGTGTCAAATTCAGCTGACCTTTCATCACGATCCGCTCGCTGCCTGCCCCATAAATTGTCTGTGAAAAAAACGCGTCCGAGATATGCCAAAAAAACAATCGGCACTACCAACCTTTCCACAGATAAACAAACAGTGTTCCAACCAATCAGCGTCAGGGGTTTGGTGTTGTGGACTTTCGCTCCGCCTCCCTCACATCCCTGCACCAGTAGGAAAGTCCACAACACCAAACCCCTGACGCTGATTGGTTGGAACACTGTTTGATTATCTGTGGAATAGTTGATAGCGCCGATTGTTTTTTTGGCATATCTCGGACCCTAGGCTGATCAGAGAGACGCGGTTTTTTCACAGACAATTTATGGGGCAGGCAGCGAGCGGATCGTGAAGAAAGGTCAGCTGAAATTGACACTTTATGTTTTAGGCTAGAAATCGCTGATACAACCTTTAAGAAAACGTTGTGCACTTAATTGTATTAAATGTGCACTTCAAATGTGCAGTTCATACCTTAAAAGTATATATTTTTATGATAGTAATGAAATAGGCCACTTAAATGTACTTAAAGAATGTAAAAAAAAATGAAAAAATATTAATTTAACATAAATATAATAAAAAAATGTAAAAATTGTTAAAAAAGGACATTTTAAACAATTGTTTTAATAATCTTTTGTCATGCTGATTCTGATCTGCTTACTTTTTTGATTGCATTGTGTTGATGTACTAAAGCACATAAGTACTTAAAGGGGCTATATGTAATTTTCTGAAATTTAAACTCGCGACTGACACCTATGGCCAAAAAACAGAACTGCTCTTCCTTTCTGCTCGCTCTCGCAACGTGCGCTGGTACGTGCAAACTTCACAAATCATCCGCTGCAAAAAAGTCAACATTATGTTCACAGAGGTAAGAACAGTCAAATACATATATTGTTTGAGAAACTAAGTTTGTTTGCAATTTATATGACAACAAAATGCACAGTAGTGCTTCGGAGATATATAGTAATAGTGTTTGTATATTTCAGTGTTTGTTTAGAATAGTGTGAGTGTTTTATAAATCGTAACATAAAATGAAGATAGCGTGTCACAAAATGTCAAGTGTTCTCTTATCAAAACGTCAAACGTGTAGACAAACTACACAAAAAAATAATACAATAAATAAATAAACCCATTTTCGCCATCTACACGCTGATGAAGTTTTATCACGTATTACCTTTTCAGAAGAAAAATAGCCATGTCTGGGTCACTTCGTATTCCCAACACAGATCTGAGCTCCCTCCAAGGCTCAAATGCGAAGCCGATGTTAACTCTAGTCCTTGCTCGGCGCCGGTCGCTCTCAATCTTCGATCTTTTTGGGGCACTTGTCAGGGGTTTAACTTTTTTAGTCTTCTGTGGAGTTACTGTTGGTGTCAGAGTTGTCCTGGGTCTCTTCTGTGTCTTCGCACAATCCATTGCACTGATTGCGAGTGTAGGCTAATTGCTGACTAGCGGTGGTGGCAGAGTGATCTGAAACGTTTAACATGAACGCGCTTGACGTTACATCCGCAGACAGCGCACGAAAAATCCGACCCGCCAGAAAATAGGAAAAATAGGATACAGGCTTATAGGTGCACCCACTGTGAGCTGACAAGGTGTCAGTATGCTCATCAGGAGATGTTTGAGTCATAAATGGTCAAATAAAAAGGCTATTGTTACGTTTATTTTGGGGAAAAAGTTGCATATAGCCCCTTTAATTATGATTAACTGTAGTGTGTTATTTAATATTACATTTAAAGTTAATATTTAATGTAATGTACCTGTAAATTAAATTTTAATTTGATTGGAATATACATACAACCAAATGTTCAAAAACATTTTAAAGTATATTTGTTTTTCTATAATAAGTTCTCTTTTTAAAAGTATGCTGAAGTGTACTGCTTTTTTTACAAGGGTTGGCTCTTCCTAAAACAGTACAATCCAAAAAATCTGGGTGGAGACATCAAATACAATGTAAAAATGATTCAATAATATCACTCTCTTCACTATGTCTTTTTATAGTAATGTGATCTTTAAATATCCAAATCTAGGCTGTGTCTTCATGGGCTCTCCCAAGTTAAGTACAGGCTAATCTTCTAATGGGACTTCTAGCTGTGTGTGAGGCTCTGAGATTTGAGTTTATTTGAAGTGCTCATCTGGGAAGAGGATGATTCATATGTGTGCTCAATTACATCTAAACAACAGATCCCAGCGGAAGAGAAAGTTAATTTGATAGATTCATGTGTCTTTGACATACTGGATATAAAAATTAAGAGTATGTATGGCATCTAGTGAACATATAGAATAATTTAGCAGCTGGTGGAAATGACATGATAAAATGTGTAGTGAAAATTTCATCAAAGTTGTTTTTATTAGGGTCCATGTTAAAGGTACCCTGGAAATCCAGAGGTCTCGCGAGAGCACAATTTGAATTGTCTCTGCAAGACACTCTGGCATCGAGCAATGATGCAGGTTACTGCAATACGTAAGCAATAGTGGGAACCAATCAAATCGGTGTATCTGATGTAGGCGGGCCAGAGGCGAGCTAAGCTGATGATGACAGCACTGCGACGTCCGAATCATATAGTAAACTTTGAAAGATCGCTGTTGCTACAGATGAACAACAAGTTGCTTGAAACGGCTTTGGCCGCTACAATGAACGAGTTAGACTTGGCTTTCCATATAAAAGAGGAACAGAAAACCGAAAACTCGAATCGTTCCTTTGCAAGAAGGACGTTTTTGCTGTTTTGCCGACTGGATACGGCAAGAGTTTAATCTATCAGTTCACGAGTTCACGCTTACATATAATTAGCCGGAGAATAGTAGTGCATGTTTGGCGTGCTGTCAGGTGAAGGGCTCCGAGCTCGGGAGTGGCCCGAACCCAGAGTACATTACCCCCCAATAGGAGTAGCGAGAACTCGGAGTGATGAGATGGGGTGGTGGAGGTTTACTGATAAACCATCGAGTGAATTGAGGTGAGTCAGCTGTATTTAAACCTATGGCGCTGATTGACTTGTGATGTTTACGCTAAGCATCTGACGCGCTTCTCCCGAACTTTGTTAATGAAACATCATTTAGCTCTGCTGGTAGCTAAGCGTGTATTGTTGTGATTGGCCGTGGCGTTATCCAATTGCGTGCAGTTAGAGTTTCAAATGCATGCTTGGTGCCGCCCCTCGAGTTAGGCAGTTTTCATTGCTCGATCCCAGACCCATAATCTTAATAGATTAGGGTCTGGATTTTTCCAGGCTATGTTAAAGGCATAGTTAACCCAAAATTAAAATTTGACATTTATATGCTTACCCCCAGGGAATCCAAGATGTAGGTGACTTTGTTTTTTCAGTAGAACACAAAGGAAGATTTTTAACTCAAACCGTTGCAGTCTGTCACTCATATAATGGCAGTTAATGGGCACCAAATCTTTGAGAGTAAAAAAACATACGCAGACAAAACCAAATTAAACCCTGTGGCTCGTGACGAAACATTCAGGTGTTAAGACACAAAACGATCGGTATGCGCAAAAATTTATATAATTATTTACCTCTGATCCACCGTAACATTCAACTGTATTGAGCGTGTTCACAACAATTTGGTTTTGTCTGTGTATGTTTTTTCTCAAAGATTTGGTGCCCATTGACTGCCATTATATGACAGACAGCATCGGTTTGAGTTAAAAATCTTTGTTTGTGTTCTACTGAAGAAACAAAGTCACCTACATCTTGGATGCCCTGGGGATAAGCAGATAAACATCAATTTTTTTCATTTTTGGGTGAACTATCCCTTGCAGTATCTATGTAGTTGTAGTCTACAACAAAACTGATCAGAGTTCAGTAGATGGTGGCAACAGGCTATGTTTATGAGTCATTTGTATCATTTATTCAACCGATTTGCTCAAAAACGCAACATTTAGAAAGTGACTGTTCTTATTAGTGAGTCATTGAATTATTTACTTAACCGATTCGTACAATAATGTGAATTTGGAAAAGCAAACTAGCATTCTACTCCTACTATTTTACTGCAATATCTTTATATGACAGAAACTGTATTAGTATTATGCCAGCATGCTATTCCCAATTCAGTTGCTGTTTTATTTAGTAAGTCATTGAATTATTCAGTCAGCTCAGCTTGTTTGACAATGTCATTAAATGAGTATTAAGTTTGGATTTTTTAACTGTTTAAAAGCAAGATCAGAGTCTCAGTACTAAAGCATTTTTTCTTGTGTGATATTGTTTAAATGCAACAGCATATTCTGTACTTTCACCAGGTGCTATACAAGTGTAGAGATGAGCACAAAAGCCCAATATGACCAGAATTTACACTGTATCATCCAAATATTAGCAGTTGCCAACATCCAGCTGTTGAATTGCATCAGCAGAACGTCTAATTCCCTGTTTACAGTCAACTGAGCTTCATCCTGCCATAGACAGAATTATGGGCACTCTGTGGTGTTAATGTCCAACACCTGATGTATATGAGCCGGACAAGACATCCTGGCTTCAAGATTTACAACTTTCTGATTTGATGGGAGTAAACTGCTGTTTTATTATAGTAGCTGAATAGGTAAACCTGAGGTCTTGATGTTCAGTAACTAAAGTGATGTTTCTCCATTCCATTTCTGCATTTGGCAGATCCCTTTATTCAAAGTATCTTACAACACATTGATGTTATATATTTTATCAGTTCATGCATCCAAAACATGTATTTCAAATAAAACATGCAAATCAAATTTAGCACACTTTGCTAGTGCCAATCATTCCAAAGCTTGGAGTTTAAAGGTTTGTAGGCCTTTGTAGATAAATTTAACAAATTGCTTTCATAAATACAGTATATTCTAAGCAATTATTTCAATATTTGCAGGTCTACAGGACAACCCGTGGTACTGTGACTGTCGGATTTCCAAGCTCATTGAGTTGTCTAAGATGGCCAGCATACCTGTGGTGTTGATGGATCAGGTTCTGACATGCAGTGGACCAGAGAACTTAGCTGGCGTCCTGTTCCAGCGGGCTGAACTGGATCAGTGCCTCAAGCCATCAGTTATGACTTCAGCGACTAAGATCACTTCGTCACTGAGCAGCAATGTGCTTCTGCGGTGTGACGCCACTGGTTTCCCTACTCCCACCCTTCTCTGGACCAGAGCTGATGGAACGGCGGTCAACAACACAGGTATGAGTGTCACAAAGTATGTTAATGTGTGCAGTCTTCACCTAAAATGACACTATGCGTAATTGAATATTTAAAGGATTAAATAGACTTTCACATCTATCTTTAAGCATGTGTTAATTATAGTCCAGTTAATATGTATATATGCTAGACAAAGTCTGACTGGTAAATTTTCAGTTGGACTAAAGTGTTTACATGGCATTTTAAAAAGACAAATTATTGTGTTAGCTTGACTGATATCTAACTTTTAAAATGCAAACTAAAACTGCATGATATACGATGTTTGGTTTTTTTGTTGTTGGATTTTTAACTGTTTATGTTCATGCCAAGTTGAACTTTAAAAACACTATAAATTTAATACCACTGTTGATTAATATCAATTTTCATACTGTACATTATAATTGCGTGATGCTTAAACTATAAAAGCCCATTTCTGCCGCTGAATAATAAATAAAAAAAGTTTATTGAGATTTTTTATTTAACAGTTCTGACTTTTTTTGTGAGATATAAACTCGCAATGCGAGCTGTAAAATAAGATTTTTGCATAATGTAAACTCACAATTGTGACAAAGTCAGAATTGCGAGATTCTTTTTTTATTTGCAAATGCAAGTTTATCTTGCAAGTCTGACAAATTTTTTCTCTGAATTGTGTGATTGCGAGGAAAAAAGTCAGAACTACAAGATAAAAACTCACAATTCTGACTTTATCTCACAATTGTGTGATATAAACTTGTGATATAAACTCACAATTGCGAGAAATAGTCTGAACTTTTAGATAAAATCTTGCAATTCTGACTTTTTTCTCAGAATAGCATGATATAAACTCACAATTCCGAGAAATAAAGTCAAAACTTTGAGATAAAAACGTGCAATTCTGTTTTTTTCCACAAATGTGTTTGTCGCAATTCTGACTTTTTTTCTCGCAATTCTGAATTTTGTTCCCAGAATTGCATGATATAAACTTACAATTGCGAGAAATGAAGTTTGAACTTTTAGATAAAAACTCGCAATTCTGACTTGTTTCGTAAATATGAGTTTATATCTTGCAATTCTGACTTTTTCCACAAATGTGAGTTTATATCTTGCAATTCTGACTTTTTCCGCAAATGTGAGTTTATATTTCACAATTCTGACTTTTTTCTCAGAATAGCATGATATAAACTCACAATTCCGAGAAATAGTCAAACGTTCATGATAAAAACTCGCAATTCTAATTTTTGCAAATGCAAGTTTATATCAGTTGCGAGAAATAAAGCCAAAACTTTGAGATAAAAACTTGCAATGTGTTTGTTGCAATTCTGACTTTTTTTCTCGCAATTCTGACTTTTTTCTCAGAATTGCATGATATAAACTTACAATTGCAAGAAATGAAATCTGAACTTTTAGATAAAAATTTGCAATTCTTTCTGTTTCGCAAATGTGAGTATATCTTGCAATTCTGACTTTTTTTCACAAGTCAGAATTGTGTGATATAAACTTAAACAATTGCGAATTATAAAGTCTAATTATGAGGGCGAAAAAAGATTGATATGTCTCAATTCTGACTTATTAGAAATATGATGTGATGTGTAATAGAAATAGTTCTAGCAACATCTATAGCATCCTTTAACTTTTTTTTACAAAGTTTTGAAGTCGTTGCAAACCATTTTATATCTTGTCCCTGCAGTTGTGCAGGAATCTCCAGGCGAGGGGGTCCGTTGGTCCATCCTTAGTTTGCACAGTATTGTGTTTAAGGATGCAGGTGATTACCGCTGCAAGGCCAAGAACTTTGCAGGAAATGCCGAGGCATACATCACCCTGTCTGTGGATGGGGTGCAGACCTCAACACCACCCCCACCAATAAACATAACCAAACGGCCCGACGATCAACTCATAACTTCATTACCAGCCACTAGGATGCCATTGTCTACTACCTTAAGCCCTGCGCTCACAACCAGAGCCACCATGACCACAATTCCACCAATGACAACCAGGAAGAATCCGGGACCAGGTGAAGGAATTCAGAGATCCCCACCTGCTGGAGACAAGCCAGCTAAGATCCAGCAAACCAAAGGTGGCAGAGGTTTAACAGTGAGTGAAAAGTCTAAAAAGAAAGCTGATCTCAAAGACATTGAGATAGTAGAGGAGACAAGTGACACGGCGGTATTACTATGGAGAGCTGAAGGTTTGCCAAGCAACACACCCTTAACAGTGTTCTACTTTCCATATGATGCGAAAGATGATAAGGAGACGGTCGATACGGAAGTTGGTCAAGGGAAGCTGCTCTTGGAGTATCTGATGCCTAACCAGGTCTACACAGTGTGTTTGGTTAGTAAGGGTTCGGTGGCTGAGAAAGAGCAATGTGTGGATTTCACAACTCTGGATAACGGTGGAGAAGATGGGCAGAACAAAATACTGATGATCGCCAGCGGGATCGCATGCGCAGTCGCGGTGCCTCTCATAGTGGTGTTGCTCTACAAGATCGTATGTCTCTGCTGTAAGGGAAATGCTAGCAGGAATAATGGACCAGATGATGACCTTTCAAAAGAGACGTACGTAAAGTTCGAGACGCTCACCATGAAACAAAGGACTTTGAATGGGCAGGCGAATGATCTTTGGGCACGAAGGCAGACTCAGGAGTCAGAGAGGATGCTCCTGTGTTCACGGTCAAGCATTGACTCTCAAATGACGTACAAGAGTGACAGCTCTAGATCCGAGTATCTGTGCTAATGTATAGCATATCGGCTTTGTGTGTTATCCTGTCCACACAAGCTGTGGCAACATCAGTTTTAAAAGATTAGCTCTTGATACGCTGTCAAACTCGTTGCCTTACAAGACTTGACCCACAAATTGTCTCATTTCCCATTTCCATTTTTTTCAAAAGCCATATTCTTCACCCAATTAAACACAATTCTGTATTTGTTTTTTTATGAATGCAGTGTACATGAATGTAAATATTGTGTATTTTTGTGTACGCCAATATATGATTAAAGGATTAGTTCACTTCCAGAATAAAAATTTCCTGATAATTTACTCACCCCCATGTCATCCAAGATGTTCATCTTAAGGAATTAAGGTTTATGAAGCAAACATTCCAGGATTTTTCTCCATATAGTGGACTTAAATGGTGCCCGATGGGTTGGAAGTCCAAATTGCAATTTCAGTGCTCTACACGACCCCAGCTAAGGAATAAGGGTCTTATTTAGTGAAACGATTGGTCATTTAAAAAACAAACAAACAATTAGATACTTTTTAACCACAAATGCTCTGTGATGCACGTCTTTGTGCATTGAATAATTATGTTGGAAAAGTCATGCACGGTAGGACAAAACCCCTCAAAATTACCTTTTTTGTAAAGGGTGTTTGACTTTCTTTGCGTGTTCGCTTTGTAAACACTGGGCCAGTACTTCAGCCTATGTCAAACTTTTATGTTATTACATTATGTGTTAGGTCGAGCTAGTGCAAGATGAGCATTTATGGTTAAAAATTATATACATTTTTATAAAAAAAAATTCAGAAAATGACTGATCGTTTTGCTAGATAAGACCCTTATTTCTTGGCTGGGTCAATGTAGACCCCTTTGAAGCTGCATTGAAACTGTAATTTGGAGTCCACTATATGGAGAAAAATCCTAGAATGTTTTCCTCAAAAACCTTGATTTCTTTTTGACTGAAGAAAGACTGAAGAAAGACTCTAACTTTGGTTTAATTGTACATTTATATGCAAAGTTTGTGTAAATGTGTGTTTATGTGTTGTAAATCCTTTGTGTGTGCCATGAATGTCACTGAAATGTCCATATCCCTACTTTCTTCCATTAGTGTGTTATTGGTGTCATTTGCCATTTGCACAGGATACAGCACAGCATGAGCATAAGTTTGAATTGAATTAAAGAATCCTGAAAAAACTGATCAAAGTTTCCACAACAAATATTAGCCAGTAAAATGTAATTTAAACTCTATCATGACAAACTCTCAAAAGATTTTAGCATGGTAATGGATATGACAATGTTAATGTATTTGGTCTTGGTAAAATAGATCTGCTATGCTGCTGCTGTTGGTTATTGCTGTTGTAGATTATTGCTGAATGCTGGTGCTACTGCAAAGCAAGTACAGGAACTTGCAACTGCCAATACATATGCCGATACAGTGCTGTGAGTATTTAAGACATGCTGCTGCACAAGTCGCATATATAATATAACCTACATCTCTTGACAAAAATATACTTGTGGGAACATTTTCGCAAGTGAGAAATATGTATCGATAAGTACATATCACTGCAGTTTCCAACTGGAATGTCCACTAGAGGCAGTAAAACAGTGAACACTTGTAATCATTTTAATACACGGTTATGATTACAGCTCCATGTTTTGCTTTCTGGATGTAACAAGCTTCCTCGGTAGCTCAGCAGGCATTGGACTTAGGATTCAGAATCCTTGGGTACGAATCCCGTGAAAAACATAACTCACGTTTTAACATCACATTCGTTTAGTTAGAGTTACAGCGGAACTCAACAGACATTTCAAGTCAGAACTGCCGTGACACGTACTAAACCAACGTCACATTAAACGTACGTTATGTACGTTCATCTGTTCTGGGGGAAAAACGAACACTCTTTTAGAGCCACTCAGTGGACATTTCTGTTAGAAACTGCAGTGATATGTAGTTATTAATACATATTTCGCATCTCGTGAAAACATTCCCACTGGTACCTTTTTTATCATGAGACTAGGTTGATAGTAACCCGCAGCAGATCTAAACAGGTGGAACTGGGGAGGTGGAGGGTTTCAGAGGAACTCTCAAAGGAAAGAGGAAAAAGCTCATCATTTAATGAATCGACTGCCTATCGGCTAATTTTCAACATGTTTTACACTAAACAATACTTATGGATTTAACTGTTTTTAGAGTTTCCACCGAAAAAAATGCAGAAAAAAAATGTTTTATCAGAGAAGTCACTGACGTTCAGCATACGGCACTTCCCATTGATTCCTATGGTATCTGTAAACGGTGATTGAGTGACGCACAACTGACAAGGCTGTAATATGTTTGGTTATTAAGGCACACATGATCCAAGTTGACTGTTACACTTTCTCCAGTAGTAAGTAATAATGACCTGCTCATCTCCCAATAGTATCTGTGATTAGTTACTACAGCCTAGTTTGCTAGCTAACTATGCCCTCATCACATAAATGCTGTACCCTAGTTGCGATAATTTATAAAATGGCTCAGTTATCCATTCAGTTTGTAGCGCTATTTGACTGTTGAGAGGTGGCAGCTTTCCAGTGAGTGAGCATGGCTTCAGTGCGACCATGGCCACGCCCCCCAGTGTTCAAGATTTTGATAACTTATTTTATTTATTTGGCGGGATTTTTCTCATAACTCAGAACTCATATTTAATACTGCTTTACATGGACTTTAAGTGGTTAGAAAAGCATTATAGCATCATTAGTTATCTTTTTTCAGTTTATAAAGTTATGTCAGTTGATTAAGTTCAGTCCAGCATGACGCCATAGCGGGTCCTGTGAGTGTGTATCAGAGCGGACATTGTGCTGCATTTCCTACCCTGCTTAAGCAGAAGAACAGGAAAGCTGTTGTCCCTGTACCTGCTACATTTTTCCCAGAGCAGTGCCTCTAATTCCTGTCACAATATGACAGTCATTCATATAATAAGATTGCATGTAACAGGGTAAATAGGAAACGGGTGAAGCCCTGACAAGCCCCGCCCACATCGCCAACCACTCTAAGGGCCAGACAGAGACTATGCAGACACAACAGCACTAGTTTAATGGTTTGTGTGTGAGTGAGGAAGCATCCCATTACTCATGAGCAGCACAAAAAGGTGTGACCACTCCTACTAAATCACATGCATAGACTGGGAAAGGCCAGGAGGTGAACTCAGGGTGACTTGTGTTATTCTTTTAAGTTGTTGAAGGGCAGTTTTTGTAGGCTATTTCTTGAGCTCAGGCTTAGAATCTTACTTCAGGGAAAGCCCTCTTCTGAGCCCTTGCTGGTCTCACCATGTGTCAAATTTACCATGGGACTGTCAGGAATTTCATACTTTGCTTCCAAAACAGTTAGAGAGCAGGAGGACTGGAGAGATTGAGACTCTGTGTGTTTATGTGTGCCTGACACAAACCTGGCCATCCTACAGGACTCTCACTTTCAACCAGCTCTGTGCGAAAAGGACACCTCTGGGATACGGATGAACTTCTTGGAGTGTTTTCGGCCTGGGGTATCATTTAGTTGAAGGTGGTTGGCTGCGTGTGTAAGATGTGTGGGGGATACAGCTGCATGGTGTGGTGCTGTGATCGAGGAAATACCTAAGAGGAGAGGCCTGTAGAAACTGAGATAGGATTATGTTCTGGAGGACGACAGCAGCCACCTTTCATTTGTGGTTTTGGATGGTGAGTATAGGCGCTGCCAGAGCTTCAGGCCCTGCTGAGGAAGCATTATGCTGGGGTGGACGACCCTGGGCTGCTGGAAACTTCAGCTGTGTGGGTAAGTGCATGATATGCTCATTGAAGCTTTCTCTGTGAGATGTTTCAATCAAACATTGGGGAACTGCAATTGAATTTAAGTGTATTTTATTTTATTTTGTTTTGCTAGTATCTTTAACCTAAACATATATTTCATTTAACTTACACTACCAGTCAAAAGTTAAAACAGTAAGATTCTCTTCTACTTACCAAGCCTGCCTTTATTTGATCCAATATACAGCAAAATCATTAATATTATGAAATATTTTTATTATTTAAAATAATTGTTTTTCCAAATTAAATTTTAAAATGTAATGTATTTATTTTTTCAGGATTCTTTGATAAATAGAAAGATCCAACGATCAGCATTTATCTGAAATAAAAAGCTTTTGTAATATTATATGATGTTTCATTAACAAAGTTCGGGAGAAGCGCGTCAGATACTTAGCGTAAACAGCACAAGAGGAGCCCACTCAAGTCAATCAGCGCCATAGGTTAAATACAGCTGACTCACCTCCATTCACTTGATGGTTTATCAGTAACTGGTTCGCCCGTCCGCTACTACGTCGCAAAGACAAACTGCCACAAGAGAAGACGATTCCGACTCTCCTCCGACCGGCTCCAGGACCGTGCCTTCCTCGCATTTCGCTTCAATTGAGCCCCAGGCCTCATCTCGCGGCCGCCGCTCGGCCCAGACCGCCTCACAACGCCTCGGCCTGCCCTCGCCTCCATCGGCGAGAACACCAGCCGATTCCCCAGCATCATCCGCTCGGTCAGGCAATCAATTCCGCCCATAGACAAACGGACTATGGCGAGTATGAAACTAGCGCTGGCAAAATCCGATGTCCAGCCTTCACGCAAGTTAAACAAACAGAATTATTTAACTTGTACAATAATCTGCAACTAACTAAACCTCTAACCCCAAAGTCGACCAAAAGGAAACACAAACCTCCGGCCGCGCCGACGCCAATGTCTTTCTCCCGTGCGAGGCCTCTCACAGGGCTGGGAATCGATTCCAAAGAATCGATTCCGAAGCATTAGGAATCGAGAGTCGATTCCAAAGTTTGGAATCGATCCCATCAAGGGGAATTGACTCCTTATTCAGAGCCGTGTTCAGTTCAACAACTTATATCTATGTATATATATAGATGCCTGTCAAACGAAAGACTGCATCCCACGAAGGCTGCATATCTCAGCTGCTAGTCATCAAATGTTGCCGAACGTTTTCGGCGATTCATGAAAATAAACTGAATGAAACGATCATTACAGAGCTCGTCTGAAACACCCATTAATTCGGCTCTTGCTCACTGATAATTATTAAAATTCTGTTAGATCGTTTGAATAAACTAGTCCAAAAAACTATAAGTTATTTTACGATGGGAGTCACTCATGTTGTCCACAAATTTGAGCGCTGCACGACGGAATAGACGTGAATGACGTCATCTTATTTACACCCTATATATATAAATGCTATCTTTAACCTTTATCAGCCAATGATAATTCTGAAAGAAAATGCAGAGAGCACCAATCAGTGGTCTCTAGAGCGCACCTGGTTGACAGCTAATCCACAAGCTCTAACATTAGTGTTGTTGTTAAAGTTGTTTATTTTTCACTGTATCGTTTGCTAATTTTGTGCGACGCATACTGTTAAAGTAAATATCATTCAGCTGAACTGTGGACATTAGACACTTCATGACTTGTTTTAGTATTGCAATAAATGCATGTCCACTGCTGAGCCCTGGGTTATGACTAATTCCATGGGCAATGCAGACAAATTACAATTTAAAATCTGTCAGAGCTACAAAAATATTGTACATTTTCATATTTTTACAATGAAGCTTCATATTATGAGAAAGCTACTTTGACTTCAATATCCTGCAGTCATTGCAAAATTAGCTTCCTCCAATTTAAATGGCAAGAATTGAAAACAACAGTGAGGAAATCGATTCTGAACCAGGAATCGAAATTGATTCCAAAAATTTCGGAATCAAACAACCCTACACAGAACAATGGCCGCAGCCCAGCCCTCCACCGCAGCTCCTCCTCAAGCAATGCCTGGGCCCGCAGCCCAAGCCAGCATTTGGCCGCTTCGTCTGCCAATCGCAGCCCTGGCCACCAACTTCTTTCTCGTGGAGTTTGCAGCCCAAGCAAGCGCTTGGCCACCAGTCTCAGCTCCGCCGCCCGCCCCCGGCAGCTCGGGGCTCGAAGCTCAAGCGAGCGCTTGGCCACAATGGCCGCCTCACACAGCCCCGCCTCCCGCTGCCGTCAGCTCGGATCTCGCAGCTCAAGCGAGCACCTGGCCACACTGGCTGTCACACACAGCCCCGCCTCCAGCTCATGTCAACTCGGATCTCGCAGCTCAAGCGAGTGCTTGGCCGCACTTGCCGCCTCACACAGCCCCGCCTCCCGCTGCCGTCAGCTCGGATCTCGCAGCTCAAGCGAGCACTTGGCCGCACTGGCTGTCACACACAGCCCCGCCTCCAGCTCATGTCAGCTCGGATCTCGCAGCTCAAGCGAGTGCTTGGCCGCGCTTGCCGCCTCACACAGCCCCGCCTCCCGCTGCCGTCAGCTCGGATCTCCCAGCTCAAGCGAGCACCTGGCCGCACTGGCTGTCACACACAGCCCCGCCTCCCGCTGCCGTCAGCTCGGGGCTCGCAGCTCAAGCGAGCACCTGGCCGCACTGGCTGTCACACACAGCCCCGCCTCCCTCTGCCGTCAGCTCGGGGCTCGCAGCTCAAGCGAGCGCCTGGTCGCACTGGCTGTCTCACACAGCCCCTCCACCAGCCTCCTACAGCTCACTCCTCCAACCACAGTACTCGCTCTTCACTGCAACACCAATGCCCATGCCATCAAATGCCACAGCTTCAGAGCCTCCCCAAGTGGCCCACAGCATCCGAGCACAGATACTGGCAGAAATTCAGGATGCTGGCTCCAGAGGCGGAACAATCCCCAACTTCAGTTCCTCATTATTCAGCATTAAGATTCCCCTAAACCACCCACTGAAACCCCTCCTCGACGCGTCCCTCAACACCATCCTCCAAGCATTCTCTCCATGAACCCTCCAGTCATACATAACTGCGTGGAAATGCTTCAAAGCTTTCTACCTCTCATACAACACACCCTTCCCGTATTTTTTCCCTACTCTCAATCACCTCATTCATCTCTTTTCTCAACAGGATCAAGGGACTCCAAGCCGGGCCCATCAAGGGCTACCTGAGCGCATTCAATTTTTCCAAAAGCTGATGTTCGGGGCACCCTCTCCCGAAATAAATAACTCACAAACCTCTCTACTGATCAGGGGTTTCAACGATCCAGGCCCACCCGGCCCTACCCTAGACTTCCCATAATGCTAGACATCCTCTCACACACACTCCGCACCAGTTACCAGCCTCTCAGTACTGCCCGGACAGTCGATGCCATGTTCATTTTAGCCTTCTTCGGGTTCCTCAGATGCTTGGAACTCACCATCTCTTCTAAATTTGATCCAAATACCAACCCCACCATTTCAGATTTAACAGTACTCGATAACGGTACAATTTCCTTCCTAATTAAACAAGGCAAGACAGACCAAGCCAAAAAAGGCCACCTCATCTACATCTTCAACCTCCCTTCTCCAATCCAACCCTACCAGTCCATCCTTCAGTTTCTCTGCCTCAGAAATACCCAGGCTAAATCCCCCCGCGAGCCCTTGTTCTTAGACGAAGCCAAAAGACCTGCTAATAGCTTCTGGTTCCAAAAAACATCTCAAGTCCGTCCTGCAATCATCAGGCATCCCAGCAGGAAATTTCTCAAGCCACTCTTTTCGCATCGGGGCAGCAACATCAGCAGCCCAGAAAGGCCTCTCCAAACAGCAGATCCAAACCCTAGGAAGATGGACATCAGAAGCCTTTCAGAGCTAAATCAGAACTAGCCAGTGACATATCAAAGAAGCCCACAAAACCCTCTTCGGCCCATAAGCCATCCAAAGTAACCTTCCCACTCCAGGTCTCCCTACCCCCCCCCCCCCCCCCCCCCGCCTGGTGCAATGCTAGGAGTCTTGATCTCCCATCGTTGCCATGAGAGCCCTCCCAGGCGGGTCTTTTCTCCCTCCCGGCCCGGCGGGCCTAACCCTACACCTTCCCCTGCCTGGTGCAACACTAGGAGTCTTGATCTCCCATTATTGCCATGAGAGCCCTCCCAGGCAGGTTCTTTCACTTTCCCTTCCCGCCCGGCCGGCCAGACTCTATGCCTCCTCCCCCCGCCTGGTGCAACGCTAGGAGTCTTAATCTCCATAGCTGCCATGAGAGCCCTCCCAGGCGGGCTTGTCTTTCCGCCTCCCGCCCAGCGGGCCAAACGCTATGCCTTCCTCTGTCCGATGCAATGCTAAGAGCCGTGATCTCCCATCATTGCCACGAGAGCCCTTCCAGGCAAGTTTTCCATTCCCGCCTGGTGGGCCAAACTCTACGCCTCCTCCCCCCGCCTGGTGCAATGCTAGGAGTCTTGATCTCCTATCATTGCCATGAGAGCCCTCCCAGGCAGGTTCGTTCATTTTTCCCTTCCCACCCAGCGGGCGGGCCAAACATTACACCTTCCCCCTGCCTGGTGCAATGCTAGGAGTCGATCTCCTATCATTGCCATGAGAGCCCTCCCAGGCAGGTTCGTTCATTTTCCCCTTCCCACCCAGCGGGCGGGCCAAACGCTACGCCTTCACCCTGCCTGGTGCAATGCTAGGAGTCTTGATCTCCTATCATTGCCATGAGAACCCTCCCAGGCAGGTTTTTCTCTCATCCCCCCCACCCAGGGGCTAAACTCTCCCTTCCCCCCGCCTGGTGCAACGCTAGGAGTCTTGATCTCCCATCGTTGCCAAGAGAGCCCTCCCAGGCGGGCTTTTCATTCTGCCTCCCCGCCGGTGAGAGCCCTCCCGGTCGGGCCTACGTACTCGCCGCCCACAAGCGAGACTCATCTATCCAACGCCGCGTGCCATAATCTCCCGCCTATCATCTCAGTAGTCCTTCCGACCCCAAACCACGTACTTCAACATCAACAGCCGGCAGGGCCTACCTGACTGTAGCCTCAAACCAGAGCACTCTGGCCTGCCTACCTGCCAACTTCCCGATCATCAGCCCCCGTCACATTAGTGCCTATTTTGGGGGGTGTCTTTAATCCGGCGGCTGTCCTTCTATCTATTTGCTTTTTGGGGGGTACTCTGGGTTCGGGCCATCCCCGAGCTCGGAGCCCTTCACCGGACAGCACGCCAAACATGCATTTCTATTCTCCGGCTAATTATATGTAAGCGCGAACTCGTGAAATGATGTTTCATTAACAAAGTTCGGGAGAAGCGCGTCAGATACTTAGCGTAAACAGCACAAGAGGAGCCCACTCAAGTCAATCAGCGCCATAGGTTAAATACAGCTGACTCACCTCCATTCACTTGATGGTTTATCAGTAACCCTCCACCACCCCATCTCCTCACTCCGAGTTCTCACTACTCCTATTGGGGGGTACTCTGGGTTCGGGCCATCCCCGAGCTCGGAGCCCTTCACCGGACAGCACGCCAAACATGCATTTCTATTCTCCGGCTAATTATATGTAAGCGCGAACTCGTGAAACACTATTGCATTCAAAAGCTTGGAGTCAGTATAATTTTTATTATTTTTGGGAAAGAAATGATAAAAAGGAATACTTTTATTTAGCAATACTGCTTTAAATCGATCAAAAGTGATGATAAAGACATTTATAATGTTACAAAAGATTTATACTTCTGAACTTTCTATTCATTAAAGAAATCTAAAAAAATTATACTTGGCATCATCAAAATAATAATAAAAAATGTTTTTTGAGCAGCAAACCACAATATTAAAAAGATTTCTGAAGGATCATGTGACTGGAGTAATGATGCTAAAAATTTAGCATTGAAATCACAAAAGTAAATTACATTTTAAAATTTATTCAAATAGAAAACAATTATTTTAAATGTTAAAAAAGTATTTAAAAAATTTACTGTTAGTGTACTTTGAATGGTGAGCAGATAAAAAAAATAAATAACTAATCTTGCTGTTTAAAAACTTTTGACCAGTGTAACGCTGTGTTACAACTGGTAGTGTATAGTAGTATCTGTAAGTTTTTGTTTTTTTTAAATCTATGATTGTAAGTACACTATGAGTGCTCATTCAGTGCAATTAAGCACACTTCTTTTTCACAAGGGAATACTTAAGCCACATTTTTTCACAAAAATTTCAGCAGAATGGCCCGGCTGCCCTTATATAATGTAAGTGGATGCTGACCAGGGATTGTCAATCTCCAGAAATGAGAATAAAAAACATAAAATTATACAAATGATTTTGTCACTTGTGCACTCAATTCCAAGTTTTTTTTAAAGCATATGATTATTAATTCACATTCAGTTTTTTGTTTTTATTTGTGCAGAGTGTCTTGAGACAGCATGTTTGAATGCATACAAGCTCAAATGAGATTTTAAAGCCATGCTGAGGGGAAGATTTACACTAAATGATTTAAAGTTTGGTTTGTTCTTCATGCAAAGCTATCAAATGGGCCCAGAAGATCTGAAATAAAACGTAATTGCCGTTATATGTCTATAAAGAAATTAAATCTTATTTAGAAAGAACTACTTTGATGAAGCACTAAATCATACGTCTTTTTGGACCCAATTCTCAGAGCTGCAGTGAGAAAGGAACCTGACCCTCCCTTCATGAATCATAATATTTATTCTTATCAGCATAAGTCTAAATACCTTGTTGAATGCCTTTTAAATCAGAGTACATCCTAAATATGAAGAAAAACTCCCTTTATAAAACAAGCTTAGCTAAACATAGCTACCATTTTGATTTATAAAAGTTATTGCCTGATAGACTTTATGTATAAATATTGTGCTTTACTAGAACATCAGAATTGAACCTCATCTAAATTTCCTAGTGACTATTGATACTAGCCATCACCATATTCAACATTTTCTGTTGTCTGTGCACATCCTAGCAACATGGCTGTGTGTTTTTGTAATCCATTCAATCCTCCACCATGGTGTGTGTTGCTAGGATACAGTTGCTTTATTTCTACAGGCATCTGTGAGATCGATGTGCGAACCTCTCCCCATTAAAGCATGAAAAGACCTGTCGCAAAGCAACATTACTTCACGTTCTGAATGACATTATAGGTGCTAATACGGGTAGGGAAGAAAGAGAAAAATAATTAGCAATTTTATGACCAAGGAAAGAATGTATTTGTTAGCCGACAGGCCTCATTTATCAAACAGCTTCATTTTAGGGTCACACAATAAGGTTCCAGAGGTTTCATGTTAAAGCCATTTTATTTAACTTGCTGAATTCAGACACTTATATACAACATACAATAAAATCAACATAAAGATTTCTTCCCTAACTTACAACTCTAAGCTTATATCTTGCACTATGATTGTTCAATATTTTAATCATTTGTTTAATATCATTCATAAAAATAATAATAAAAAAACTCATTACAACAGAGAAACAAAAAGTAAACAATTGTATATACAACACCAGTCAAAAGTTTAGACACATTTCCCCATTCTCTTTGATGGGGAAGTGTGTCCAGACTTTTGACTGATAGTACTTGGTAGTAATTGGACAAAAATACATATTAATATATATATCCTTGTTTTAATGTATTAATATATATATTTTTGTCCAATTTTTCACTTCAATCTAAACAACATTCCTAGCAACCAATCGGAGCTCAGACACAAACCTCAAACCCCGCCCCAAACATCAGAGGGGTGTGATTGGTTGATAGAAATGGCCTTCAGGAAAAACTAAATCAATCTGTCTTGCTTAAATGTAAATCACGTTTTACCGTTAGGCTCAAAATATGTCTTATTAGTCACTATAATTTGACATTGTAGATATATTGTTTCTTGCCATGCAGTTTAATTTTAGGAATGGATTTAGAATCAGTTTGATTTGAAGATCGTTTTGAACAGGTTAAATGTGCACATTGTTAATTAAAAATTAAATGATTTTTTTTTTTAATTAAATGCCGTTTTTTAAAATGAATAATGTTAATTAACCCAAAAATGAAAATTCTGTCATTAATTAACTTACTCACTCTCATGTTGTTCTCTTTGGAACACAAATTAAGATATTTTTAATGAAATCCGTGAGTTTTCTTACCCTACAAAGATGACAACAAGGGAACTATCATGGTCAAGGGTTGTGGTAAGTTCAGTTACTCTTATAAATGGCGGCTTATTGACCCTGAAGAGAATAAGTGTTTGAATAAAGTCGTTATTTTGGATGTCTTTGCGCTCAAAAAGTATTCTTGTATAGACCTTTTTCATCATGTTTTTCATGAGTAAACCATGAGCGCCGCCATTACGAATTATAACGTCAGATTGAATGCTTTTCTGTTCCGGTCTCCATAGGAACCCATTCAAATAGTGTCCATCTGTTTTTAATGTAGCTAATGTCTGTAGCTTTGTGTCATCTACACGATCTACACAGTCATTAAAGTGAGACACTGACAAATGACGGTCATTGCGACATTGCAAAGTGATGGCGCTATGGAGCCATTTAAAACATTTTAATAGGTTTAACATTAGATTATTAGCTCGGAAAATATGCTAATTTGACTAGAAACAATGGAGACTGGAAATGCAAAGCATTCTTTCAGTTAAGAGTCGGACTTACTTCCGCGCTCAGGAAAAACGTCTATAGCTTCATGAAATTATGGTTGAACCTCTGATGTCACACTAGTTGTGTTTCCATTACAGAATTAAATTAAAGGATAACTATTGCCAAAATGCAACCTGGGCTGTTTTTTTTTTTTTACTGTAAACGAGACAAACTTATATCTAAAAGCATAATTACGACAAACGAGCCGTTTTTGAGATTGACCGTGATTTCGTTTTGTGGTCAATGGCCGGTGAATGGGAGTTCTAGGGGCATAACTTTGAGCGCATCAAAATCGATATTTTTACAACACTAAGAAGGCTCGACACACCATGAAACTTTGCTCGAAGTATCGCCTGGGTCTCTACACATGAACTCGAGCATTGAGAACACTGTTTGTGTACACAGAGTTTACTAAAAAGAAAGGTTTTGAACAACTCACTTTCACTGTTTGGGTTTCCGCTCGCAGCCATCTTGCCAGTCAAGAAGTGTCGATCTCCGAATGCGAATGAATGGACTCCATAGGACGAAATATTAGGCTTATATGAGGCTCTTTCTCTTTTTACAACTAGAAGGTTATTATTGTTTTTCACTTGCGACAAAACAACGAATTAGCCGTGCATTTATATGGAAATATGCTTTAGGAGCTATCCATCTTTACTCTCCTCGCATTCGGAGATCGACACCTCTTGACTGGCAAGACGGCCGCGAGCGGAAACTCAAACAGTGAAAGTGAGTTGTTCAAAAACTTTCTTTTTAGTAAACTTTGTGTACACAAACAATGTTCTCAATGCTCGAGTTCATGTGTAGAGACCCAGCGATACTTCGATCAAAGTTTCATGGTGTGTCGAGCCTTCTTAGTGTTGTAAAAATATCGATTTTGATGCGCTCAAAGTTATGCCCCTAGTATTCCCATTCACCGGCCATTGACCACAAAACGAAATTACAGTCAATCTCAAAAACGGCTCGTTTGTCGTAATTATGCTTTTAGATATAAGTTTGTCTCATTTACAGTACAAAAAAAAATAGGCCAGGTTGCATTTTGGCAATAGTTATCCTTTAACAAAACTTTGACGTTATTTTATAAATGTTGATTAAAAAGTATTGCGAAATGACGGCGTTTCCATTAACCGATGTTATGCTGCATTCACACCATAGATGCGTCCAAAATCGCATATTTCCTACTATAGTATGTGAAAAACAGTATGCGAGGCAAGTAGTATGTCCGAATTCATAGTATTCGAAATACAGTAGGCGAGAAGTACCCGGATGACCTACTGCTTCTGCCCGAATTTTGCAGTACGCATACCATGGACACTTTCCTATCCCTTGAGGCTCCGGGTGAGGAGTCGACATATTCGAAAAATGACGGCATGTGGAGACGCGGCGGATGTAGTACGTCCGAATTCCATTCATACTATCCTTATTCATACTATATAGAACATACTTTTTTAACGGTCGGGAAGTACGTTCAAATTTAAATGTATACCTACTGAAGCATATCATAATTACTGTAGTTTCGATGACAACACGTCCTCAGACTCATGATTTTTCTTTGCCAACACTATCAATGCCTAAACAGAGCCTACGTTGGTCAGGTTGTACAGTGGTCATGTGGTACAAATCGTAGCTCTCAGAAGACTCCCAGTTCACAAGTTGTAAAGTTCTACTAGGACCTGAACGCTTTTTACAAGTTGGAATCTCGTAACGTTAATTACGGGAATTCCAATATGGCGTGAACGCACCTGTATGCAACTGAAACATAATTTTTTCCTCTTGTGATAAGTCATGCTAACGGGTTTTAGTGGGATTTTGGCTATATTTAATCGAATGTGACCTGTAAATGCGAAAATAAAAATAAAACATTTCCATTGCTGTTTTGCCGAATATTCCTTTTTTCAATTGCCTGAAAAAGCACCTCATGTGAGCGTAAAAACTTTGTGCTATATATGGGAGTTTTCGCGCAATTGAAGCGTTTCCATTAATTCACAATTTCAATTTGCGTAATTTAAAGGGTAATGGAAATGCAGCTACTAGCATTTACAGGTCACATTCGATTAAATAGAGCCAAAATTCCGCAAAAAAATCTTTGTCATGACTTATCGTGAGAGGAAAAAACTATGTTTCAGTCGCATAACATCGGTTAATTGAAACGCCGTCATTTCGCAATACTTTGTAATCAGCATGTATAATGATGTCCTTACTACCTTGCATTTCTGTGCATTGACCATGGTAGTTCCCTTGCTGGTTATGCCGGGTCAAAAAGCTCTCAGATTTTATCAAAAATATCTTAATTTGTGTTTCGAAGATGAACAAAGGTCTTATTGGCTTGGAAGGACATGAGGGTGAGTAATTAATGACAGGATTTTCATTTTTAGGTAAACTATCCCTTTAAACTTGGAACTAGGATTAAATTAGAAGTGATGTCACTGTTTAATGCATTCACTTACTGTAATTTTGATTAGGTTTTTCTGTTTGTCTTTTTAAAGATCCTGAACCTTATCTGTTACTTGGCCTTGGAAACAGCATTCAGAGAATGAACCTTGATGGTGCGGATCAGAGAAGAATCGTGTCTAAGGTGGGAAGGTCCATCTTGCTAGACTTCCATTTAAGTGAGGGGACAATATTTTGGGCCGACACACATGCAGGACAAATCAACAGGGCGGGACTGGATGGAAAACACAGACAGGTACTACTGAAGCCTCATTAGTGTTATTTTTATCCAGCGTTTTCTCTAACGTGGAAGTAAGCCTCTGGGTGAGACTTCTGGTTCATTATCCGCTATAGGGAAATAACGGGAAGAATAACACAGTGCTGTAAAACTGTTTGCACAACAAACCATTGTGCTCATATTTAAGATAATGCATTAAAATAAAATGTTAAGACACACCAATTTGCAATATTGTAAAATGAGTTGTTTTGTACAGCTAAAAATTGCTGGTCACGATGAGACAGGAAGTCCATAAAATTTACAATTGGCCATGCCTACTCTTACAGAAGTAAAAAGGTGGATACATAATTTTTCGTTTTAAAAGCCATCAATGATTGTTTGAAGCTAGTTCCAAGCATCTTCATGCAGTTTTGGTTCATACTTTCAGAAGCTTCTCTCACCAGTGAAAGGAATCACGGGTCTGGCTGTGGACTGGATTGAAAACATAGTTCTCTGGAGCATTGCAGAAAAAGGAACGATACAGAGAATGGACACAGATGGGAGAAATGAAAAGACTGTCCTTAGAGACCTGTTTCAGCCAAGAAGTGTTGCTGTTGATCCAAATGAGAGGTAAAAATGAGAAGAACTATACAGTCATTCAAGGAATGGAAAAATGGACTTTATCAAAACTGGAATAATTTAAATATTTCCGGTTGGTCTCTTTGAAACAACAACAACAACAAAAGATGAAATACATAGTGAACAAAGGAATAAAGAACATTTTAAACAAATACACTACCAGTCAAAAGTTTTTGGACAAGAAGTCTTTCCAAAAAAGTCTTTGCAAAAAAGTTTTTTTAAAGAAGTCTCTTTTGCTCACCAAGCCTGCATTTATTTAATCCAAAATAGAGCAGTAAGGCAGTAATATTGTGATATACTTTTACTATTTAATATAACTGCTTTCTATTTGAATATGTTTTAAATTTTAATTTATTTCTGTGATCAAAGCTAAATTTTCAGCATCATTACTCCAGGGTTCAGTGTCACATGAGCCTTCAGAAAACATTCTAATATGCTGATCTGCTGTTCAAGAAACAATTATTATTATTATCAATATTTAAAACAGTTGAGCAATTTTTTTTCAGGATTCTTTGATGAATAGAAAGATCCAAAGATCAGCATTTATCTGAAATAAAGTGCTTTTGTAATGTTATACACTATACCATTTAAAAGCTTGGAGTCAGTAGATTTTTCTTTGGTAAAGAAATTAATACTTTTATTTAGCAAGGATGCTTTAAATGGATCAAAAGTGATGATAAAGACATGTATAATGTTAACAGAAGATTTCTGTTTCAGATAAATGCTGTTCTTATGAACTTTCTATTCATCTAAGAACTCTGAAAAAAATGTACTCAGCTGTTTTTAACATAATAATAATATTTTTGAGCAGCAAATCAGAATATTAGAATGGTTTCTGAAGGATCATGTGACTGGAGTAATATTGCCAAGAATTCAGATTTGAAATCAGAGGATTAAATTACAGTTTAAAATATATTCAAATAGAAAACAATTTAAAATTGTACTGTTTTTGCTGCAATAAATGCAGGCTTGATGAGCAGAAGAGACTCCCTTACAAAATATTAAAAATCTTACCGTTCAAAAACTTTTGACTGGTAGTGTATATTTTAGATACAATAAACAAAAAAGAATAAATACACCTATATAAAAGGGCAAAAACCTAAATGGCAAGAAATAAGAAGTTGGGAGACATGGCTTGTGTGCAAAAGGTCAGGACTGCTACCCACAACAACATGTTTTACATTTTTTACTCTGTTCTCTCAGCAGTGTGCTTGTTGACTATAGGGGAGAACACGGATGACTAAAGGCTTTGTCATTTGCACAGTTCTTCTCAGGACTGTGTTGCTCAAATCCTAGTTTGCTTGCTAGCTATAAATGTTGGAGCATTCAGACAGTCACATTCTTTGAAACATGGCTGGCACATAGGTGCAGATCTAACAGAGTGTCTCAAACAGCACACTGGCCTCACCTTAGTGTTAAAGGGCTGGTCTGTGAAGAGATAATCAAGTAACCATTTTGGTCCAGTACAAATATGTCAACATTAGTAGGTATATAAATGATTCAGCCCATAATTAACATGCAATTGACTATCACTACATTTTTCCAGATATATTTTCTGGCTGTCAGATGGATTGGCTCCCAGTATCCAGCGTTCAGACATGACAGGTGGAAAGAGGGCAACAGTGCTGAAAGTTGCAGACAGTCTGAAGGTTCTAGCTATAGACCACCGGGACAGGAGACTGTTCTGGGTTCAGCAGGGCCAAGGAGGGCACACTGCTATGGGGTCCTGCAACTATGATGGCAACATTATTAACGTCTTTAATCAGCCCTTCAGGTAAAATGAAATCCATCCTTTATATAAAGGATAATGTACTGCTTTCATGTTCATGTTATTTTTTCAGTAAGTAGATTTTTAATGGACAGTCAGCTGGTAATTATCATTCTTCAGGGGTTGTTTTGCAATATCGACTAGCTTTGAGTACTTAGTTCACATCCAAGATGTTCATGTCTTTCTTTCTTCAGTTGAAATTAAATTAAGGTTGTTGAGGAAAATGTCCCAGGTTTTTTTGACCTACCATACATTTTTGAACCAAAGTACACAGATGAAGAGGTAACCGTGCGTGACCTTTCCAACATGATCAAGCAATGCGAGAAGATGCGCATATGCATCGCAGAGTTAGTGCAAGGTATTTGTGGTTAAAAAGTATTTAATTAATTTTTTTTTTAGAAAATGACCCATCACTTAAATAAGACCCTTATTCCTCGACTGGGATCGTCCTTTGAAGCTGCATTGAAACAATTTGGACCTTCAACTTGTTGATCCCCATTGAAGTCCACTTTATGGAGAAAAATCCTGGAATGTTTTCCTCAAAAACCTTAATTTCTTTTTGACTGAATAAAGAAAGACATGAACATCTTGTAAATTATCAGAAATTTTTTATTCTGGAAGTAAACTACGGCTTTAATTAAATATCCAATCACGGTATGTTGTGCCTTCATAATTTATATTTTAAAACTGTAATTAATGTTTCATATATTCATATTACACTTTTATAGTAAAGAAAGAAGTAGTAAATTTGTCCTCCCTGCTCTACTTCTAGATCACAGTCTCTGAGGATGGCGATTTTCCTTGATTATGTGTACCTAACGGACTCAAAGTCAAAACGAATAACACGGGTAAACAAGTACACAGGGGGCCAGGGGGAGAATGTCAATTCCAAAAGGATGCCACACCCCCCTGCTGATGTCAAAGTGGTACATCCCATCAATCAGCCGGTTGTGGAAATTCCAACTCCATTCACTCCAGGTTGGTAATGAAATATTAAATGATTGCACATAATCGTAGTTTCTTTAATAAAATATGCTGATGTATTTATATTCAAAATAAGCAAAGCATAATTGAATAGTTATTATAATTATTTCATTTTTCCAGTTACTCCACCCTGTTATCTATAATCATAAACTGTGTTAAATTGGGTGATTGTAAGCAGTGATAGGAAAAGTTACTTTTAATTGTCTTACTTAGTTACTTTTTCTTGCCTTAGTTACTTATTTTACTTTGCACCCCACTCCTAATTTCTCTTAACACTGACACAGGAGAGGTGTCAGTAAATAAATAGGAAAAAAGTTATTTATTTGAAAAAAGTAACTTAAATATTTTCCTGTAAATTTAAATGGAACCCCTTACAGGTGGCGATGGATAATAGCGTAGATTTTAACTAAATGCTGTACCATCAGTTTTTCCCACAAAGAGTCTAAATGCCTCCAGATGTCGAGTGAAATCCACGCAAAGAAACTCCTTCAGTGGCCACAGCATCATGACAAGTGTCAGCATGTTTACATCCTGCCATGATGGCATCTAGCATTTCTTGTCTCTTCCATTTGTAAGCTCTTGCAGTAGCTGTGGTCTAATAAAAGCCCCAAAGGCATCAGGGCTAAAGTGGAGAGAACAAAGACGCTGATCTTTAGGAAGTTTTATTTGTCCACACCACATGCGTCTTCCCACTCTTTTCTCCTCTTCTTATTAGTAGGAAAAGCAAAGAAGACTTGCATCGCTTCTCTTGTTGCCCTTCACCGCACAACATGGCATTCGTATCAGTATTTTATTTTAAATAGGAACAGGTAGCGCCAGTAGCTCACCGTTTTCACATCATCGAAATGATGCCATAGTCCAAAATATGTATATAACGATGTGAATTTTTTAAAATAACGTAAGTCTACTACATATTTCAGTAAGAGACATCGGGGATCCCTTCAAAATAAATGAATTGCTTTGCTAGTTACTTAAAAAAATAATCTGATTACATAACTCGTGTTAGTTGTAATGCATTACCCCTAACACTGATTATACGTTCTTACAATTATCCTAAACACCACTAAAAGGGCAAATTTATTACATGTGGTGGCCTTTGCTTGAAAGGAGATGCTGTTTGTTCTTGTGCAGGCTGCAAACGACAAACAGACGAGTGTGGGAAAGTGTGTTCCAGTCACAGTAACACTGGTCTGTGCCGCTGCAGGGATGGCTTTTCTCTCAGTAAACAAGGCAACTACTGTGAAGGTACAGCCATTTCCATTTCCCCACTGAAACACAGAAACATCTAAGATACTAAGATCTCTAAGAAGTCTAACTTTCTTATTCTTTTGTTCAAAACTCTCTTCTTCTCTTGTAGATATCAATGAATGTGCCCTGTGGAATCACGGCTGCTCACTGGGATGTGAAAACGTTCCGGGCTCATACTTCTGCACCTGCCCTGAGGGTTACCTGTTACTGCCCGATTTGAAGACCTGCCAAGGTAGGACTGGAAAATGGGGGATGGATTATGAATCAGTAGCACTAGTAGCATACATATCAATGAGCTGGAAGTCATGGGTCAGGGACAGAGAGAATTTTAAAATGAAAAAGCCTGGTAAAAGACAGAAAGCGTCTCTAGACTTCATTGTTTGTGCTCTAATTGTGCATCGAGGCAGAGCCGGACAGCGCAGTGCGATAAGATAATGAGGTGACATCAGTAATAAGGAACATATTTAGTCAGCAGCTTTGCCTGGCTAAGCAGGTCAAGAGCAAAGCAACAGCTAGATTAACCCTCTATACAGTTTTTGCACCTGCGGACACTCATACGCACCTGCAATCAAGTTGTTCTCGTGGTTTCTGACAGTTATAATGATTAGAGATGGTGAAATGACAATTAAAGAGCATAATTTATGAAATGTTTTTTATTTATTTGAATAATTAATTTAGAATTAAAGTACATTAGTTTTGAATGCAAAATGAAAAGCTTAGTTTAAGAGTGAAACTCACTCTGACCCCTTCCGTACTTTCACATTTTGTGGGTGGGATTATGGTCCTGACATCATAACGGGATTGGAGAGAGTGTCCCGTTAAGAAGCTTCTTTCCCACCATATGGCTTCTTCAAAACCTATCGTCGTTACTAGAGACGGAACCATTCCCATTTTGGAATAAACATAGCTTATTGTGGATTTAAAACTGTATTTATATCTATCATTATTTAATGTTTATGTGTATTAATTATTAACCTGAGTAAAACAAAATCTTCCAGACATTGTTAACTGTTTCAAAACTGGTGTTTTGCAAATATAGGATGATTGGATTTGGGATTATTAGGTGTCAGAATAAGGACTGTCCGATAGGCACAGTGCCACAAGGTCTGTTGGTTCAGAGAGGTGCTCATGGAAACATTGAGGTGAGAATTGATCATCTGAGGACAGGGGTTTTGGAAATGAAAGATTGAGGCCGTAAGCTTTAGACTTTAGACTTGTTTGCGCTGTCTTGTCAGGCTTTTCAGCCAAAGACACGTCATTCCATTTCCCCAAATGACCACGCTTTAATACTTGGTTTGGGGAACACGTTATTTTAAACCCTCCCACTTTTGAGAATGACCTTATTTGTTATGTTTGGGGCTCTAGTGTGTAAAATAGTAAGTGTGATTTCTAAATTAACTTCTTTTTTCGCATTAAATTATATTAAGACCTAATCAGAACCTAAACAGAATGATAATACCAGTATTCAAAAATTTAAATTCTGTCATTACTTACTCACCCTCATGTCGTTCCAAAACCGTAAGACCTTTGTTTGTCTTCGGAACACAAATTAAGATATTTTTGATAAAATCCGAGAGCTTTCTGACCCTCTGAAGACAGCGAGGCTTCTTCCATGTTCAAGGTCCAGAAAGGCAGTAGAAGACAAATAAAGGTCTTACGGGTTTGGAACAACATGAGGGTGAGTATTTAATGATACAAATTTTTCATTTTTAAACTAACCTTTTAATTTTACTCTACTAGTTGTTCATGCATTGTAGAAAAAGTATAACACCGTAAAAGAATAAACAAGCCATATATTTATGGCTCTATGAAATCAGTTTTATTTTTTATTTTTCTCCTTCAAATTCCGTTTTTTTTTCTGTTTAAATTTTTCTGGATTCAGATTTTTTTTTTTTAATTCTAATTGTTCTAGGCTCAGTTTTGAGTTAAGTTCAATTAAAATTGATTTATAAATTTATTAAAATATTAAACACAAAGCATGTTTAATTAATTGAAATAATGAAACTTACACAATTTAGCAGTAATTTATTTCAAGTTGAACAAAAAATTGATTTTTTTAGGCTCTATAAAATATTTTTTTAATGCAGTTTTTTTTTTTACCGAATTCTGTGCATTCCATTAATTTCTGAATTAACAATCAAATAATAATAAATTAATAATTAATGCAAAATGTATTTTAAAATATATTGTAGACTATGTAAATATGTGACCCTGGACCACAAAACCAGTCATAAGGTTAAATTTTACAAAACTGAGATATATACATCATATGAAAGCTTTCTATTGATGTATAGTTTGTTAGGATAGGACAATATTTGGCCGAGATACATCTATTTGAAAATCTGGAATCTAAGGGTGCAAAAAAATCAAAATACTGAGAAAATCACCTTTAAAGTTGTCCAAATTAAGTTCTTAACAATGCATATTACTAATCAAAAATTACATTTTGATAGGTTTACAGTAGGAATTTTACAAAAAGTCTTAATGTAACATGATCTTTACTTAATTTCCTAATGATTTTTGACATAAAAGAAAAATCAATAATTTTGACCCATACAATGTATTTTTGAGTATTGCTACAAATATACCCCAGCGACTTAAGACTGGATTTGTGGTCCAGGGTCACATATATTGAAAAAATATATCAAATATTTTAAAAATGGCAAAAGAAATAGAAGTTATCAAGAAAGTATTTATGTAAATATATTTTACTAAATATATAAATATCTATATTAACAATATATTTTGGTATTTTTGGTGTGTATGTAAAACAAATATACATAAGATATACGTATATAAGATTTATATTTAGGGCCCTATGAAATTTTATGTTTTATTTTTTCCAATTTTTTTCATTTTTTTTTCTGTTTACAATTTTCTGGATTCTGTTTTTTTTTTTTTTTTAATTTTCTAGACCCTTATTTAATAGTTGAATTAAAATGAATTGAAAAATTAATTAAAATAATAAACAAAAGGCATGTCTAATGTCTAAGGCAATGTCTAAAAATGTCATTTTAGGACCTATGAAATATTTATTTTCTCAAATGTTTTATTTATTTATTTTTTACCAAATTCTGTTTTCCATTAATTTCTGAATTAATTATCAAAATAATCTGAAAAAATTCTGGTTAATACTTTTTCTGGTAAAATTTTCCTTATAAAATAATGTTTCATTTTTGTGGTGTTTTCTAGCATTATGTAATACGTTTCTTAAAAGATACAGTAAAATGCTCATGAAGTTACTCAGTCAATTTCCTCATCTCGGAAATCATAGGGCCACATATATATTCAATAAATTCAATAAAATTAATGAATAAATTACATGAATGAATGAATTAATTTTGCTGTGGTAAATAGCAGAATATTAACTGGCCTGCTTACCTTTGCCTACAGAGATTAACCCATGTGTGGAGAATGGTACAGTTTGTGATCATGCATGTGTACACACTGCAGAAGGAGATGTGTGTGTTTGTCCAGAGGGATCTGTTCTAAATCCTGATGGCCGTTTGTGCACAGGTGCGTGTTTTTGTGAATCAGAGTACATTAAAAACTTTATTATGTATGCATTTATGCCTGTGACTCTTTTCTTCA
This sequence comes from Garra rufa, assembly GCF_049309525.1. Taxonomy (NCBI): domain Eukaryota; kingdom Metazoa; phylum Chordata; class Actinopteri; order Cypriniformes; family Cyprinidae; genus Garra; species Garra rufa. Next base: position 29,813,163 of record NC_133376.1, read on the forward strand.
CCATTGTTTCTGTTTTAGGCTGTTTGTCTGCAGATCGAGGGGGCTGCAGTCAGATATGTGTGCCTTTATATCCAGGCAGGTGGGTGTGTGAGTGCCAGCCTGGATACCAGCTCCAGCCTGATGGAAAACACTGTGCTGCCACAGGCAAGGCCTACAAACTTTCTTTATATTCTACATTCTGCCAGGGTGCCTGTCTGTCTCCCACATCTTGTCTCCTAGAATTATTAGGTTAAGCATGTAGTTAATCAGTATTTAAGTGCATTTGCTTCCAGTGACCTCGTGTGTCTGGAATCTCTTTGCTTTATTTCAAGCAGGACCTCCAATGTACCTGTTGTTTGCCAATACAGTGGATATAAGACAGATTAACGCAGATGGCAAACAGAGCAAAACCGTTCTGGAGGAACCGAGAGGCAGTATCATAGCTGTGGACTATGATCCAGTGCAGAAACAGGTAATAGATCACACACATGGCTGAAGATACACTACAGTTATGATGTGTTTACAACTGCCCTCTAGTGGAAATAAAATGGAAATGCTAGATGATGTAAGGAAACACGACTCGGGGTTCATGTTGATAATGTTTAAAATGTATTTACAGCCATCGTGTGGCCGCAGAATGTAAATGCAAGAGAACACTTTTCTGTTTTCTGTTTTAATGTGGCTATTTAGGGCCATTTTCTGACGTTCGAAATTTATGTTTTTATAGTGTGATAGTTTTGGGGTGTGAAACCTATATAAAAGAATAAATAAACAAATACACCACAATTAAAAAATTTGCTGTTCGTTCAGTATAATTTTTTTTATACTTTTTAAGAAAATACTTTTATTTAGCAAGGATGCTTCAAATTAAGCAAACGTTATGATAAAGACATTTTTAATGTTACAAAAGATTTCTATTTCAGATAAATGCTGAAAAAATTATACTCATAAAAATAATAATAATACGTTTTTTGAGCAGCAAATTAGAATTTTAGAACTATTTCTGAAGGATCTTGTGACTGGAGTAATGATGCTAAAAAATTTAGCTTTGAAAACACAGAAATAAATTACTTTTCAAAATGTATTCAAATAGAAAAGTTATTTTAAATAGTAAAAATTGTACTGTTTTTGCTGCACTTTGGGTCAAATAAATGCAGAAGAGACTTCTTTAAAAACATTAAAAGTCTGGTAGTGTATATACATTAATAAATGCACCCACTAGTGCAGAAATAACACATTATTAGAACATAAATGGTTTGGAAATGCAAAAAAGTAAAGCAAATTTTAATTCTATGTTTTTTTACTTACAATATCTATCGATCTATCATCTATCTATCTATCTTATATATTTATTTATTTATTACCTAAATATACATACTGTTAAAAACAGTGGTTGTCAATAGAATAAAGTTATGTGGGATTGATTTCATAATTTCCAATTAATCTTTACAAACCAGAATAATTTTTTTTTTTTAATTCATTTTGTTAATTTTTTATTTATTGAACATTTTTCTCTTATATGTGACCCAGGACCACAAAACCAGTCATAAGGTTAAATTTTACAAAACTGAGATATATACATCATATGAAAGCTCAATAAATAAGCTTTCTATTGAAGTATAGTTTGTTATGATAGGACAATATTTGGCCGAGATACATCTATTTGAAAATCTGGAATCTGAGGGTGCAAAAAAATCAGAATACTGAGAAAATCAACTTTAAAGTTGTCCAAATTAAGTTCTTAACAATGCATATAACTAATCAAAAATTACATTTTGATAGGTTTACAGTAGGAATTTTACAAAAAATCTTAATGTAACATGATCTTTACTTAATTTCCTAATGATTTTTGACATAAAAGAAAAATCAATAATTTTGACCCATACAATGTATTTTTGGCTATTGCTACAAACATACCCCAGCGACTTAAGACTGGTTTTGTGGTCCAGGGTCACACATTTACTTACACTGGCATTTGAACTTTTTGGATAAGTAAGATTTTTAATGATTTTTTTAATGATTTCTGAAGGATCACGTGACACTTAAGACTGGAGTAATGGCTGATGAAAATTCAGCTTTGCATCACAGGAATAAATTATATTTTAAAGTTTATAAAAATACAAACCACTATTTTACATTGTAACAACATTTTACAATATTACTGTAATTTTCTGTATTTTTGAACAAATGCAGCCTTGATGAGCATAAGAGACGTCTTTAAAAAAATTACAATTCTTTAAAAATGACAAGTCTTACTGATCCCAAACTTTTGAACGGCAGTGTAATTTTTTTTCCCCTTGAAATGTCATTTAAAAATAGTCACTCGGTTTTGTTTGTTTGTTTAGGTGTATTTTGCAGATAAAGGCCTGAAGCGTATTGAGAGGGCCTCACTGAATGAAGGTTTCAGAGAGCTACTGTTCTCCACTGGACTTGACTCACCCGAGGGTCTGGCTGTGGACTGGATTCATCGCAAGCTGTACTGGACTGATAGAGGGTATAGGATACAGACAAACACAAACAGACTTCCTTAAAAGTATACCTGTATTCTCAACTGACTTTATCCTTCTGTATTTCAGATTCTCCTCTATTTCCCGCAGCGATTTAAATGGCCTTGACAGGGAGATCTTTATAGATAAAGACATCCAGAAACCCAGAGGCATTGCCCTACATCCTCAAGCACAGTAAGACCTTTGAACCTGTGTGTTAATTTTCTTCTCTGCAGTTTATCTTCATCCACATCTGAAAATACATCCATTTTATTATACCATTTTTTATAAGGAAGAGTTTAGCAAAAACCTTCATGTCATTCCAGGCAGCTTTATGCTCATATTTGTGACCCTGGACCACAAAACCAGTCTTAAGTAGCATAACAATATCCAAAAATACATTGTATGGCTCAAAATTATCGATTTATTTATCCAAAAATCATTAGGATATTAAGTAAAGATCATGTTCTATGAAGATATTTAGTAAATTGCCTTAATTTTTGATTAGTATTATGCTAAGAACTTCATTTGGACAACTTTAAAAGTGATTTTCTCATTATTTGTGACCCTGGACCACAAAACCAGTCTTAAGTCGCTGGGGTATATTTGCAATAGCCAAAAATACATTGCATGGGTCAAAATTTTTGATTTTTCTTTTATGCCAAAAATCATTAGGAAATTAAGTAAAGTTCATGTTCCATGAAGATTTTTTCTAAAATTCCTACTGTAAACATATCAAAATGTAATTTTTGATTTGTAATATGCATTGTTAAGAACCTAATTTGAACAACTTTAAAGGTGATTTTCTCAGTATTTTTGATTTTTTTGCTGCATCAGATTTCTGATTTCAAATAGATGTATCTCAGTCAAATATTGTCCTATCCTAATAAACCATACATCAATAGAAAGCTGATGGATAAATCTCAGTTTTGTCAAATTTAACCTTATGACTGGTTTTGTGGTCCAGGGTCACATTTAGATTTTTATGCACCCTTAGATTTTCAAATAGTTGAAACTCGACCAGATATTATCCTATCCTAACAAAACACACATAGATGGAAAGCTTATTCTGCTTCCAGATGATGTTTAATCTGAATTTCCAAAAATGGACCTTTATGCCAGTTTTGTGGTCCAGGGTCACATTTGTGGTGTGAAATAGCATGGATCTTGACACATAATCATACATGAACTTTTCGTCTGTGTGTCTGGAGGAAGGTGTATTGGACAGACATGGGTAGTCGTCCTGCAGTGGAGCGCTCAGGTCTGAACAGAGACGTGCGTGAAGTTGTGGTGAGCACTCGTCTGGTGTCTCCAAGTGGACTAGCTGTGGATCAAGGCTCTCAGCGTCTGTACTGGTGTGACCTGAGCAGAGGTGTGATTGAGTCGGCCAACCTGGATGGTTCTGATCGGCATGTGCTAAGCGAGAACCAAGTAGGTGAGGCTCCTCTGCCAAAAACACACACCTTCGCTTACAAACAAATACTGTATATGCATGGAAATAAGTATAAACTACACTTTGTGGCAAATGCTGGTTTATGATAAAACTGGCTGTGTAATTTGTTTTCTGCTTTGGCTCAGGTCGGCCATTTGACGTTGCAGTGTTTGAGAATGTGCTCTGGGTCAGTGACTGGGAGGGTCAGATGCTCTACCGGTTGGACATGAGAACTGGACGAAACCCTGAGCATCTCCGTGACATCTCTATCCAACCAGCTGCTCTAGTTGTTGTTCATCCTCTTGCCAAACCAGGTATGGATCGTTAATATCTGCTTTGGGTTTTTAAATTATTTTTTTATAATATGCAATTAGGCACAAATAGAGGTTGTTACTTTATAGTTTATAAAGTTTTATTTTTAAATGTTTTTCAAAGTAACCTCTTATGCTCTGCAATTCTACATTTTTTTGATGAATATATATGTGACCCTGGACCACAAAATCAGTCTTAAGTCGCTGGGGTATATTTGTAGCAATAGCCAAAAATACATTGTTTGGGTCAAAATTATTGATTTTTCTTTTATGTCAAAAATCATTAGGAAATTAAGTAAAGATCATGTTCCATGAAGATTTTTTGTAAAATTCCTACTGTAAATCTATCAAAATGTAATTTTTGATTAGTAATATGCATTGTTAAGAACTTAATTTGGACAACTTTAAAGGTGATTTTCTCAGTATTTTGATTTTTTGCACCCTCAGATTCCAGATTTTCAAATAGATGTATCTCGGCCAAATATTGTCCTATCCTAACAAATCATACATCAATAGAAAGCTTATTTATTGAGCTTTCATATGCTGTATATATCTCAGTTTTGTCAAATTTAACCTTATGACTGGTTTTGTGGTCCAGGGTCACATATGAAAAAAATAACTTAATTTAAAAATACAATAAAACAGTAATATTGAAATACTTTTCTAGCTTTTCTATTTGAATATATTTTAAAATGTAATTTATTCCTGTGATAACAAAGCTGAATTTTTAGCATCATTACTCTTAAGTGTCTATAGTGTCACATGATCCTTCAGAAATTATCCTAATATGCTGATTTGTTCAAGACAAGACACATTTCTTAATATTATCAATGCTGAAAACAGCTGTGCTGCTTACCCTACCAGTCAAAAGTTTTTGAACAGTAAGATTTTTTATAGTTTTTTTTTAAGAAGTCTCTTATGCTCACCAAGTCTGTATTTGATTGACCCAAAGTACAGCAAAAAACAGTAAAATTCTGAAATATTTTTACTATTTAAAATAACTGTTTTCTATCTGAATATATTTTAAAATGTTATTCATTCCTGTGATTTCAAAGCTGAATTTTTAGCATCATTACTCCAGTCACACGATCCTTCAGAAATCATTCTAATATTCTTATTTGCTGCTCAAAAACATTTAGTATTATTACTATGTTGAAAACAGCTGAGTAGACTTTTCAGGTTTCTTTGATGAATAGAAATTTCAGAAGAACAGCATTTATCTAAGATAGAAATCCTTGTAACATAAGTCTTTATCATCACTTTTGAGCTATTTCGAATTTCTTTCCCCGCCAAAAATAAATAAATAAACAAAAATATACTGACTCCAAGCTTTTGAATGGTATAGTGTATAATCTTGGATCTTTCTATTTATCAAAGAATCCTAAAAAAATGTACTCAACTGTTTTAAATATTGGTAATAATAATAATAATAAATGTTTACTGAACAGCCAATCAGCAAATTATAATGATTTCTGAAGGATCATGTGACACTGAAGTCTGGATGGCTGCTGAAAATGTAGCTTTGATCACTGAAATAAATCAAAATTTAAAATATATTCAAATAGAAAACAGTTATTTTAAATAGTAAAAATATTGCAGAATTTTACTGTGTTTGGTGTACATTGGATCAAATAAATGCAGGCTTGGTGAGCAGAAGAGACATCTTTAAAAAACATAAAAAAATCTTACTGTTCAAAAACCTTTGACTGGTAGTGTAATTTTTTTGTGGATTTTTTTTTTCCAGGATTGTTTGATTAATAGACATCGAAAGAACAGCATTTATTTGAATTTATTTGAAATATTTTGTAACATCAATTTCTTTACTGTCATTAGTTTCTCAACTTGATGTATCCATTAATGCAATGCGCCAATTTAATGCAATTTCTTAACAAAAAATCTGAAGAAAACAACTGACCCCAAACTTTTTAACAGTATTGTTTCTATGAAAGGATACACCCAACTTTCAGAAATATACTTTGATCAAGCTCAGGCATGTTAACTTCACTATTATTTTCACATTAAAAGCGTTAAAAATAAACACGCATCTGGAATATTTCTTAACTCTTACTTCTTGCATGAAAAATTGCCAATGATAGCAACGAGAACATTCGCTCAAACCAAATTATTCTTTGATATTATTTAAAATTCAGCCTATTTTCATTTGTGAACTATATAATTTCAATTTTTGAAGAGTTTAATATTTTATCTCATATAGCAGGACATTTTGCATAACGGGAATGATCTGACTGCAATGCAATGCATGTTTTTTGTTTTCTAGGAGCTGATGTTTGTCTTCATGAAAACGGAGGATGTGACCAAGTTTGTGAGAGCAGGCTGGGATTGGCTCATTGCTCATGTCACTCAAACCACGTTCTTTCAGCTGATGGAAAAGACTGTCTGGCAATTAATACATCATTCACTGGTCAGTATAATGAGAATAAAACTAAACAATGCAATGCGGGTGTCTTAGAAAGTCACATTAAACCATTATATCTTCGTTATCTTCGGAACACAAATTAAGATATTTTTGCTGAAATCCAAAAGCTTTCTGACCCTGCATAGACAGCAATGCAACTGAAACATTCCCAGGCCCAGAAGGGCAGTAAGGACATTGATAAAATAGTCCATGTGAACCATGTTTCTTTGCACACAAAAAGTCTTGTAGCTTTGTAAAGCTAAAGGTTGTGCAACTGAAGTCACATGGACAATTTTAACAATGTCCTTACTACCTTTCTGAGCCTTGAACATGTCAGTTGCATTGCTGTCTATGCAGGGTCAGAAAGCTTTTGGATTTCAGCAAAAATTTCTTGAAAATCAGCTCTTTGCATTTGTTTAAAAATAGCTGCATTTCTCCACACAGAATCAGATGATGGTGAATCAAGTGATCGCTTGAGAAATAAAACATTGAAAGATGAGAGCACACCACTGGCCATGCTTTACACAGAGAGGATGGTTTCAGGTAGAAAACAATCACATTCATCATAGACTATATTTATTTCTCATTTTCATACACGTTTTTGTGAACAGAATACTGTGACTGACCAGTCAGAATCATAATCTAAATGTTCTCATTTAGACCAGAATGACTGCTACTCTCTCAGATGTGATGTGAACGCTCAGTGTACGCATAAGGAAGGCAGAGCCATGTGTCAGTGTTTGAAAGGTTTCGCTGGAGATGGGGAGCTGTGTGTGGGTAAGTGTGTGTACATCTGTGTGAGTTTGCACTACATGTCAGATGATTTTGATTAAGTATAGACCGAAGCAGCTGGTTTGTGATGTATGTGTGAAACTGAATTTGAGTGTACGGTTATTGATGTGTGTGTGGGTGCAGTATGCGCCTGTTATTGGGTGTATTGATCAGTCTTTATGCAAATTTAGGTTTGTTTACATGAGCACATACAGTATTGACAATATGTGTGTTGTGTGTTTGCACAGATGTTGATGAATGCAAAGCAGGCCTGGCAGATTGTAGTGTATCTGAGGCTGAGTGTGTGAACACAGCAGGTGGATATTTCTGCCAATGCAAGACTGGATTCAGTGGAGATGGTCACCATTGCATCGGTATGACAAAACACATTTATATATGGGCCATTCTACAGAATTGGTGCAAACTACTGTCCCACAACCAAAAACACATTTAAAAAGCAATTTAGTATTCAAATCTTAGATGTTTACTAAGATCCTTCTATTATCTATTGAAATCCACAATATTTAAAATATTAGTAAGCTTTTTATATATAAAATCATCATTTAGTGGGTACTTGCAATTGGGAGGTGGCTGTCCCAAACCCTAACCTCTAAATTCAAATTATGAAAATATTGAAATATTTTTTGCACTTTATTTCATTGTTGTTTTTAATAATATATTCTATATATTTTTTTGTAAATTATTAAACTTTATGCAAAAAAAAAAAAAGTGTCCCGCATTTTCATGTCACAATCAAAACAGTGTATGTTTTAGTCTATTGGCTGCGACTAATTTTAACTACACTACTACGTTTATGATCAGGAAATATTTATGTCACTCTCTCTCATAGCTAAATGGTGAGCAGATAGGTGTCATAATTTAGAGGTAAATGTTTTCAAAAGTCTGAAAAATCTGTAACTTTAAAGATTGACAAAAGGGAACACATAATTATTTATAATTTGGAAAATTTGGAAATAAACCAGATTTTAGTACCGTTATGCAAATTTTTAGTATTTTAGTATGTTTTAGTATGTGGGTTAAATTCTGTAATATGATGTGGTCGCTACCAAAACACTACTGTACTGAAAATATGCTGTCACGACCGAAACATGGGATGTTTTGTCAGAAATAAAGTATATTGAATTATCAAATAAGATATTATGATAGTGTTTGGTTCGATGTATATTCAAACTAATAAATCAGTATGATCAACTTTTTGCCTTTTACAAAGAAAAATTGGATTCAAAATGCAACAAATCTAATAAATATTTGAAATATTGTAAAGAATTTTAATTGTTATTGATTTACCTCTAAAAAGTTTAAAAAATTTTTTTTTTTTAATTATTTACGAGAAAGACAAAATCTTAATAGGTCAGTATAACCCTTCTTATTAAATTATATATTACTGTGTTTCGGTAGTGACAATTTTGGGGAGAGGACAAATATTCCAAAACTTCCTGAAAATACAATATGAGAATTAACTGAACAATTAACAGAAATTTGTACCTTGCATATTTTATAATTTGCTTATATAAATTGTGGAAAAAATTTTTCAAGACGTTTCCAACTCTTGACTTCTTCAATTCTGTAGAATAGTCCATATACATCATACATATGCATATTTTCCCCCAAACCGAGTTTTCTTATGTGTGTGTGCACATGTGTATCTTTTCAGATATAGATGAGTGTCGATTAGATATGCATGGCTGCGATGTAAACGCTGAGTGTCTGAATGCAGTAGGAAAATATCAGTGCAGATGTCGACCCGGCTTCACAGGCACAGGATTCAGCTGTCATGGTAAGATTCACCTTTTTATTGTTTTAACTGAAACAGTATAATATAATAATGTAATATGGGGTAAATGTGCAAATAGGTAATGCACTGACATGTATGATGCAGCACAATAGTGACCTAATTTTCATGCTCTGTTTCTTGTGGCAGAGGAGTTTAAAGGCGCCTCCTCTTGGCCGAGTACAGGAAGTCCACTTGATGTCACATCGCCATGGCAACACAATAATGCTGTGCAGAGCTGCCCGTCTACACACGACTCATACTGTCTGTATGACGGGGTGTGCTTCTATTTCCCTGAGATGGAGTCTTATGCCTGCAAGCAAGTGTTTGCTTATATAGCTTTTATCACGAGAAAGCTTTAACCTGTTTTTTATGATTCTCACAATCCCCATTTTTGCATATTCCTACAATTTCCTTTAAGCTTTAAACATAAGCTTGAAGGGTTTAGTTAATAAGCAGTAGATGGCAGTCTTGTACTAAAAATCACTTGCTTTTTTACTGAATGTTTGCCCTTGACTAAAAGGACACACGTTAAGCATATTCAGTAACCATTTTATTCTTAGTATTTTTTTTCTCCATTCACTGACAGAGATAATGAATATTGCATATACTGATGCTTGGTGTGTGTGTGTGTGTGTGTGTGTGTGTGTGTGTGTGTGTGTGTTTGTGCCACAGCTGTGTGTTAGGTTACATGGGGGAGCGCTGTCAGTTCAGTGATCTTGAATGGTGGGAGTTGCAGCAGGCTGAAGAGGAGAAAAAGAGGAATATGGCTATAGCAATGTGTATTGTGCTTCTCATCACCCTTCTCTCCATCGCTGCCTGCATCACCTACTGCTACGGGTGAGAATAACTGGGGTCAGACATGCACATTAAAAGGGATAGTTCACCTAAATATGAAAATTCTGTCATTAATTACTCAACCTCATTTCATTCCAAACATGTAGGACTTTTGTTCATATTTGGAACACAAATAAAGATATTTTTGATGAAATCCAAGATCTTTCTGACCCTGCATGCACAGCAATGCAAATGACAAATTCAAGGACCAGAAATGTAGTAAGGACATCACTAAAATAGTGGTTGAAAACTTAATTTTATGAAGTTACAGTGGAAGAGAAGAGACATGGAAGAGAAGAAATTGCTGAATGAAGTCATTGTTTTTTTTTTTCTTCGCGCACAAAAAGTATTCTCTTAGCTTCGTAATATTACGATTAAACATCTGATGTCACATGGACTATTTTAACGATGTCCTTACTACCTTTCTGGGCCTTGAACAAGTCAGTTGCGTTACTGTCTATGCAGGGTCAGAAAGCTCTTGGATTTCATCAAAGTCATCAGAAATGACTTAATTTATGTTCTGAAGATGAACAAAGGTCTTACGGGTTTGGAACAACATGAGGCTGAACTGTCCCTTTAAAGGAGTAGTTCACTCCTAGAACAAAACTGTACAGATAATGTACTCACCCCAATACGTCTTTTTTTCTTTCTCATAAAGAAATTATGTTTTTTGAGGAAAACTTTTCAGGAATTATGTCTATATAGTGGAATTCTATGACATTTGAGCTTCCGAAATGCAGTTGCAATGCAGCTTTAAAGGGCTCGAAACGATCCCAGACAAGGAATAAGAGACTTATCTAGCGAAACGATCTGTCATTTTCTAAAAAAAAAAAAAATATATATATATATATAAATATTTATATACTTTTTAACCTCAAATGCTCATCTTGTCTAGCTCTGTGTGCACTCGGTGTATTCCAGTTCAATACACTTAGGGCATGTCGAAAAACTCCCATCTCATTTTCTCCTCAAACTTCAAAATCGCCCTACATTGCTGCAGAAGTACTGACCCAGTGTTTACAAAGTGAACTTACAAAGAAGGTCAAACACCCTTTACAAAAAAGGTAAAACAGCTATGAGGATGATTTTGAAGTTAAAGGAGAAAATGATATGGGAGTTTTTATAGGAGTTCGACATACCCTAACTGTCTTGAACGGGACTGCACAGAATACGCATGCGCTTGGCAGAGCTAGACAAGACGAGCATTTGAGGTTTAAAAGTATATCAATTTTTGTTTCTTATTAGAAAATGAACTAGATAAGACCCTTATTCCTAGTCTAGGATTGTTTAGAGCCCTTTGAAGCTGCATTAAACTGCATTTTGGAAGTTCAGACTCGCAGGTACTATAGAAGTCCACTATATGGGGATAATCCTCGAAAAACATAATTTCTTTACAACTGAAGAAAGAAAGACATGAACATCTTGGATGACAATGGGGTGAGTACATTATCTGTAGATTTTTGTTCTGGAAGTGAACTACTCCTTTAATAGCACACTTACTCATTGCTCATTTACTCACACTTACTCATTACTCAAAGAATAAATAATAAATCATCTAAACTGTTATAGATTTTTGTAAATTAATATCTACATGACCAACAGTGTGTGGACACCTCAAAAATGTAATACATTTTTAAAATTCTAATTCAGTTCCTACTTTTGAAGAAAGGTTGATTTGAGGTTGCAAACAGGATGCAGAATTGAATTATAAAAGTATCTCATATAACTGTTATTTACAACTAGAACGATCTTAAGGTTTAAAGGTTCACTTCCAGAAAACATATTTCTTGATAATTTACTCACCCCCATGTCATCCAAGATGTTTAAGTTTTTCTTTCTTAACTTGAAAAGAAATTAAGGTTTTTGAGGAAAACATTCCAGGATTTTTCTCCATATAGTAGACTTCAATGGTAGCCAACGGCTGTTTAAACGCAGCTTCAAAGAGCTCTACATGATCACAGCCTTATCTTTAGAAAATGACCAATCGTTTTGCTATATAAGACACTTATTTCTCACCTGGAATCATGTAGAGCCTTTTGAAGCTGCACTGAAACTGCAATTTGGACCTTCAACCCATTGGCTCCCATTGAAGTCCACTATATGGAGAAAAATCCTGGAATGTTTTCCTCAAAAACCTTAATTTCTTTTTGACTGAAGAAAAAAGAAAATAATCAGTGGGTAAGTAAATTATCAGGAACTTTTAATTCTGGAAGTGAACAAATCCTTTTAAAAAAAGGTACAAAACCAGAGCAACTGCCACAATTTTTCGTAATGCCTCCGATTTGTAGTGGATTCAAGAAACAAGATGAAAATAGAGCCGGCGACAAAAAATAGCTCAAAAACAACCTCTTTCCATTTCATCGAAACCCTCTAATAGTTCGATTGGTGCCGGTCTGGGTTCATTTCCCTGCTTTACCGGGTGAACAGCGTGTAAAAGTGGCATTAAATTGTTTATTAGGAGAGGAGGCTGAAGCCAAAGCCAATGAAAGATTTAAAGATGTTTTCATTCCCTTGAGCACGTATCGAAGACTTTAAACACACACAACCACACACATCAAAACAGCTGGGTGATATTTTCCTCACCCTGGTTAAGAATCTAATTCTCTATGCCTGTGTTTAGAGGGTTTAGTAACATTGACCCGTGTGTGTCGTGTTTTTTTTTATACTCTTAAAGCATAATACTTATGTCTGGTTCCTCTAGCCCTCCTGCACCTCAACGCAGCAGTCGCACGCTTTCAATTACATGCTTGGTTTAGCTTGTTCTACAGCAATTACATATCAAAATAGGTCATTCCTACGCCCCAAAATGGACCCAGTGATCTATAACCTTATTTAAAAGCTACACGTGTGGCAATTTTTCTGTCTATGATTGCGTTTTTCACTTGGTTACTTGTGTTTCTGTTTTGTTTTTCTTCATTTTGCTATCTATATCAACTTAGCGCACACTTTCAATCTCACACACATACACACAAACACGATACCGGTTTGGTTTATCCCAAAGCCCAATATTGCCCCAGGTGTGAGGGTGAGACACATATATCCGATACACATGTTTGTAATAATGCTACTTATCATACCTTCACGTCTCACTGCAGGTCTCCATATTTCATTCTCACTCAACAGGATCCAGAGATTGCTTTTGCCCTCGGTGTCAGTTAGCAGGGTGCCAATCTATGAAAAGAAAAAAAATCAAAACGCCTCAGATTACTATTTACATAGATATGAGGGTTATGTGAGTGTAATACATTTCATAGGAGCCAGTTCAATGAATTTGACATTTAGCCTTTTAGAAACAAACAAACAAATGCATTCAAAGGTCATTGAATCTACAGACTTCATAACTCAAGCAGACACAATCTTAAAATGAAATGATACATTATTTGGTAAAACTAGCATTAAAACTTGCTGAATAGGTTGATTTTCATTCATTGATTTTTACCATGTATATTATGAACAGTCCCAGTGATAAATATATGTGACCCTGGACCCCAAAACCAGTCTTAAGTCGCTGGGGTATATTTGTAGCAATAGCCAAAAATACATTGTATGGGTCAAAGTGATACATTTTTCTTTTATGCCAAAAATCATTAGGTAAAGATAAGTAAAGATCATGTTCCATGAAGATATTTTGTAATTTTCCTACCCTAAATATAAAAAAAAAAAAATATTTTTGATTAGTAATATGCATTGAAAAATACTTTAACAGTAATTTTCTCAATATTTAGATTATTTTTGCACCCTCAGATTCCAGATTTTCAAATAGTCGTATCTCAGCCAAATATTGTCATATCCTAACAAACCATACATCAATGGAAAGCTTATTTATCAGCTTTCAGATGATGAATAAATCTCAATTATAAAAAAATGACCTTTGTGTGTGAATGTTTTGCTGTTTTTCAGGTCTAAAAGACATTTTGGAATGTGTCCCTCAGAGGACGATGTGGGTGACATAAGCATGAGTAAGGACAGTATCATTGAGACAACAACAGCCGCTCCACAAGTAAGATGCTTGTTCCTAATGTGGGTTTTTGACTTTTTTAAGCAACTTTTTTGGACAGGATTGTATATTTATACAGTATTCATATTTATTATGTATGCAGGTCTATGTGGTGTTGGATACTTCTCCCTGCGGTGATGAAAAGGTCCTTCATGTTGTAGGGTGTCCTAGAACGACAATATGCCCCTCATGCTCTTCAAATAGCCGTAAGAATCTACTTTACCATCTTCTCATATAATTTAGAACAAATTTTTATTTCAGTTGTTGAAATAATGTGTAAATGTCAGGAATAGAGATGGGGAGTGAAAGACAAATTAATTAATTAATATATATAAGTTTATTTTTCCTTTTTTAGTCATATATATATATACAGTATATATGACTAATTTAGTGTAACTTAGTGTAAAAGGGTTTTTTTATTTTAATTTTTGTTCCCCCCAAAATTATATTTCATAAAAAACTGTTTTTTTCCCTTCATATATATATATATATATATATATGTATATGTATATAAATATTTTGATAAATATCATTAATTAATTCTGTTTTTTTTTTTTTCTGCATGTTAACTATGACAAACCATGACTAACTATGACTAATTTAGTGTAAAAAGGGTTTTTATTTAATTTTTTTGTTAAAAAACAATTAAAGATTATGGAAACCTACTTATTTCATTAGGACAGTTGCTGATATTTTTTCTTATTGCCCTCAAAAATGATCAAATAAAATTTTTTATCTAAGTTGTGTATTTAAGTAAATATGTGACCCTGGACCACAAAATCAGCCATATATTTTTAATAGAGATTTATATAGCATCTGAAAGCTGAATAAATAAGTTTTCCATTTATGTATGGATTGCTATGATCGGCAAATATTTGGCCGAGATACAATTATTTGAAAATCTGAAAATTTTCGCAAATCTGAGGGTGCAAAAAAAAAGAGTAAATATTGAGAAAATCACCTTTAAAGTTGTCCAAATGAAGTTCTTTGCAATGTATATTACTAATCAAAAAATAAGTTTTGATATATTTATGGTAGGAATTGCTATGTACTTATTGGTACATATTTCGTGTCTTGGAAAAAAGTTTTTGTCATGAGATCAGGTAGGAATTGTCATGTCATTAGGTTGTCAGCTTTCTGTGTTCTTATATATATATATTTTTTTTTTTTACTAGGAGACAGTTTTGCTTTAGAAGAGGCTGGAAAGCTACAGAGAGACAGCTGTGGTCAGGTTGCCAACTGCACTGTATCCTGTAATGTGCACACATTGCTGGTTTCAGAAAAGACCACTGATAATCTCATCACCTTAGAAGACCCACAGGCATCACCCCAGTGATTCACCAGACGATAGTCTTTATTGGAAACTGACCGTGAACTGATTATGTGAATATGTTCCATTTTAAAGTCATTGCCATTTGGTGTTACAGTACAGCCAACTGGCAGAGTACATTTCAAACGAGGTTGTTTGAACAAGATTTCACATTCAAGTTGCACCAGTTTTTTGTCAACAGATTTCATACCAAAGTATGTCACTACCTGGCCACTGTTTGTTGAAGTGAGGAGATTTGCTAAACCAGTGCACATCCCTCAAATAGTTTTATGCAATACATAAGAGCTACAGAATGTGTTGAAATCATTTAATGTAGGTCACCTAAAGAGAATCTTGTTTTTCTGCTTTGTTGTCACTAGACATAGAATCCAATTGCATGCTAGCTTTGTAAATAGTAAAGATGCTTCTTTTTGCTGAGTAGGATCTTATATTGAACGCTGTATTATAGTTAAGAGAAAACTGTCATTGGTTTAATAATGGTTGGGTTTAAAGTAGTGAAGAGAAAACCAAGACACAGCCTGCTTTGTTAGCAGAAAATAACATGTACTTGGCCTATTTTGCTTCAGGTGGTAAAGAATAACATTTCAGTGGCATATCTGGACCTGCTAACATCAGCATTGGTTTCACAAAGAGATTACTGTATAAAACACATCCAACAAAGAACTGACTGTAAAAACCTCAGGTATCAAAACATTACTAAACAGATAACAAGATAACATTTGGTATCAAAAAGATACCGAAATACGATATTTCAATAAATTAAGGTTTCCGATTAGTGAATGAATCATGCTTTAATTATTCAAGAACAGGTAAGTTTAGTAGGTCAGATTCCTCCGCCTCTCCTCAGTCAAATGTCTCACAGATATTCGAAGAAGTCATGAGAAAATAAAAGCAGCAATCTATATCTTTACATCGGTCTAACTAACAGCTAATGTATATGCTGGGATTATAAGGTTTTAACCTACTTTTGCTGTTTTGAACAGGAGAATGCTGAAGGACAAAAAAATTAGAGCAGACAGAATAACATCTGACCTGATGCCTTTTGTTCTCACTCTGTTGTTCATTTCTTTTCAGCTTCTTTTTTTCTTGTAATTGATTTGAGGTTGGATATTTATAACCAAATTGTAAAATATAGACATGTAAACATCTCAAAATAAAACGAGAATCAGATTGTGCATGTTTTAAGTCCATAGAAAGAATATTGTTTTAGGACAAACGTACAGTGAGTGAAGAATCTCTACATAGACTTCTTGTAGATTTGGATTCATGCAAAGTGTACACTATCTAACACCTTGTCTACAACAGAAGTAACAGCTAGAGGCTGTCTACACTGGACGCGACAAAGCGACCCTTACAAATCATTTTAACTAAACTTTGTGTTAGTACTATCCACCTTTTTCCCGTCAGAGTGGGTGCGGCCATTTGTACATACATTGTATGGGTCTGGCTTCTGGTCTCATATATAAGGTGTACAAGTTGTACAAAACAGCTCGTTTTGCTGCTTGATATAGCAAATTGGTGTGTCTTACCATATTATTTTAATTTTAATGTATTATCTTAATTATGACCACACTGGTTTCAGGGCTGCCGCACTCTCAGGCCACACATCCACTTTCTCACGCAGTCAAAAGCACCCTCACTTAAAACTGTAATAATTAAAATTTGGCACAGCAGATCTGGTAAAGGCTCCAGTGCATATATTTGTGTTTGCGCTCTGGAAATCGCCAAAAAATTCTAGTTACAAGGTGTTTTCGAAGCGCTGAGCAATGTAGCCAATCACAGACATATCTGTTGATTTCTTAAACCTGTGATTGGCTATTGCATCAAGTTAGTTTGAATTCACTCACCTCTAAACGCAGGATTTTCCCCCACTGTACACAGTCCTCTCAGTGTAAATAAGAGGTTCACTGATTATAAAGGAACTTTGTGAGATCGCAGACTAATAGATTAATAGAGAATATTTGAATTTTAAAAATATTTTTTAAATGCGATTGCAAATATTTATAATAGGATAATGACTAAATCTTGCAATTCTTTCACTGTACATTGCTATTCTTGTTGTGGTAAGTCCCCAGATGGCCTACTATTTCAGGTCGATTTTTGAAGTGTGGATCTGTGCACACTAGTGGCTAATACTGCCCACAATCCATTGCGCTTTGGACTACAAACACGAAGAAAACGCGGTAAAAGACTACAAACATGGCGGATGTGCGTGACCGGCGGTTAGGTAGAGAACCTTAAGAACAAGTCAATACACTAGCTTTTTTCTTTGTTTAGTTTGCACACTGAACCTGTATTGGAGCTCTTAATTTTGAACTCTCAAAGTGCACCAGATAGTTGAATTTAACTGTAAAATGTACAGAGGGACTGCTGTGGGAATTCTCACTCCAAGCTGAACTCAAAAGTTGGCAGCTCTGCTGGTCTGTAATGCAAACAGTCTGGCCCATAGGCTTACCACTGTGTTGAAGGCATCACTGATTATAATAGGTTCTAATGTATTTTGTTGCATCGCATCGCATCGCACCGCTCGCATCTGGTGTAGACACGGTGTTACATATATTTATTTAGTAAACGCTTATTCAAATAGAGAATAACAGGAGAAGCGATTAGAGGGTGTATAGAATACATTACCATTACATCTCTGTTCTGTAGCATAAGTAGTTGCCTATACGTGGAGAAAAATGAAGTATCAGCAGCAACGTCTGACCTCTTGACTGAGGTCAACTATCTGTTAGCTGGCTTTTTGTTTGGAGGGAAGAACAACCCACACACTTAGCACACACACTCTCTCTTTTAATCTCTTTTTTTGCCGCCACTGGCTCACATATCTATTGATTTTCAGAGAGGGTCCACTTATCTATATATTGCTCTCTGATTCGATGAACACTGGAGTCCAGGTTGCACTCCAAACTGGGCGACTGGAGCTTGTAATAAAGATGAAATTGGACCTATGGCAGTTTCTCTGATAATACTTCTCCAAAAAGCTAAGAGACTCCAAAATGACTGGACATGTTTGCTTTAACGCCTCAGCATTTTGCCATCTCAAGGGTCACAACAAACCAAAGGCCATTTATGGGTCATATTTGTGTTAATATTCTTTCTAAATCTATACTATTTATATATTTCATCTTTATACTGACAGGTAACATAGTTCACCATTTTGACTATATATATGTGTGACCCTGGACCACTAAACCTCCCATAAGGGGTCAATTTTTTTTTAAATGGAGATTTATACATTGTCTGAAAGCTGAATAAATAAGCTGTTAGGACAGGACAATATTTGGCTGAGATACAACTATTTGAATATCTGGAATCTGAGGGTGCAAAAAATAAATAAATATTGAGAATATCGCCTTTTAAGTTGTTTAAATAAAGTTCTAGCAATACAAATTACTAAGTTTTGATATATTTACGGTATTACATTTACAAAATATAATCATGTAACATGATATTTACTTAATATCCTAATGATTTTTGGCTATTGCTACAAATAAACCTGTTTTACTTAAGACTGGTTTTGTGGTCCAGGGTCACAATAATAATTTGAATAATAGTTTGAATAAAATTCATGAAAATGTTACAAACAATAACAATATACTCACATAGTTGAGAAAAAAAGAAAGAAAAAAATTTACATTTAAAATATACATAGTAAGTTTATACTAATGGATGAAATATGGAGAAGAAAAGCTGTATAATTATCTGTAATATATAGATCTATACATCTATAATTATCTATAATTATCATTAGTGGACATTAAACATACCTGACTCATAACCTTAACACAACAATGCATTTCTTACATTTCTAAGTGAACTATCACTCCTAATATGACAATTTCAGTATGTCCTGGAAAGAGCCGTGTTTTCCCACTTTTTCCAACTGACAAAATGTGAATTAGGATCTGAAACAATCTGGCCACACTCCCTCTCTCAGCTGTAGGGAATTAAAATGGGGGGATCAAAGGATGAGAGAGCTAATCCACCTGAGAGTGGAAGAGAAAGACGGCGAGCGACAGAGGGAAAGAGGAAAAGTGTGCGAACAAAGGTATTTGTGCTTGGCCTGCGAAGATGGATCAGCGTCTCGCTTTCAGCATGCTTTTTTCCCCATCTTTTTCCATCCCATCAGACAGGGGAGCAGTTGGTCTGTGGAGATTCCAAAAGGTGCACAGATGAGGAGACTAAATAAGGCATTAGATGCCCACTCAAAGGCTTTGTTGTTGATCCTCCAGGTCAGCGTAGCGCCCTTGTGGCCTGTGACCTGCCCAGAGCCGTGCTGCTTTGCTAGGCTTTGAGTAGATTTAGTGCAAGGGATAATGCATGAATTTGGGCACAGGCACATGTGCTTAAGGCTCAATTCTATCGACGAGGATGCTCGTCAGTTCCCTAATAGAGCTGTCAGACAGACCGGGGAGAGTTGTGGTGAGCTGGGGACTGTCTGAGAGAGTGCCATGTTGCGTTTGAGCTCATTTAGGGCTTATGGCAAATGCAATATATAAAGATAGTATGACAATTTATTATTAGGAATATGCAAAAAGCATTTTTGGAAATGTGAGATTTAAAATTTATGGTAAAAATTGGCAGCTGTGGATACCATAATTTTACCGTAAAAAATTTGTTAGCAACATTTTAGGTTTTATTGAGTTCACTTAACTTTACATTTTAATGTTAATATACCAACCTATTGAAGTACTGAAATCTTTAGTATTTTTGTAATACACTGATAACCACTAAAAGCAGGTGGTGAGAAGAAAGTCACATGGTAACACACCATACTGAAATAATGGAATCAACATTAATTTAACATAACATACAGCCCTAATGAATATAGCTGGTCAGAACAAAAATAAGAAGAAACAGTTATTTCAATAAAAAACACCAAATGTGAAATGTACCGGAATTCTTGGAATGTCAATTTACGGTTTTTAACTATAAAGTACAGTTTAAATTATACAGTGTTTTGCCGTAAAATTACATTAAAAGGGATAGTTCACCCAAAAATGAAAATTTGATGTTTATCTGCTTACCCCCAGGGCATCCAAGATGTAGGTGACTTTGTTTCTTCAGCAGAACACAAACGAAGATTTTTAACGAAAACCGGTGCAGTCTGTTAGTGATTTAATGGAAGTGGATGGGCACCAAACCTTTGAAAGTAACAAAAAACATACACAGACAAATCCAAATTACACCCTGCGGCTCGTGACGATACATTGATGTCCTAAGACACGAAACGATCGTTTTTTGTGAGAAACTGAGCAGTATTTATATAATTTTTTAGACACAGCCACTGTCACGACCACACACACAAGGAGAGGGTAAGTAGATTTCAAGGTGTTTATTTACAGACGTGCACACTTCAAACAGGTGAGTATAGACTTCGGGATCCGAGTCATCAAACACAGTTCGATAAGGTAAACACAAGTTCTTAGGCAATCGCCAGCAAGAGTAACAGTCACTTCCCTTAAAGTGGTTAACGTATGTTTCACAGGTTGATCCAGATGTAGTCCGAGAGGAGCACAGGAGAATCGAGAGAAGGAGGAGAAGATCCAAGGAGAGGTGTCCATGTAACTATGATTCCAGCCGGTGAGTGAATGGCAGAGGTGAGTATATAAAGGGAGTGCTGATTGCGATTCCAGGTGTGGGTGATTAGAACTCTGGTGATGGTTCACGGGTGTGGTGCAGTGGTGATTGGCTGGTTGGTGATGGATCACGGTGATTGGGGCTGAGGGAACGTGCTGAGGGTGTGACATTACCCCCTCCTCCACGGGTGACTCCTGGCACCCGAGAGCGGCGACGGGGACGACCTCGGCCTCGGGGAGCTGGGCGTTCCGGGTGCTGTTGGTGGAACTCTTCGAGGAGAGCAGGGTCCAAGATGTCATCACGGGGTACCCACGATCTCTCCTCGGGTCCGAACCCCTCCCAGTCCACGAGGTACTGGAGTTGGCCGTTCCGCCGCCGGGAGTCTAGGATCTCTTGGACCTGGTAGATGTCGTCACTGAGGATTTCCGGTTGGTCTGGAGGAGGAGGTGGTTCCGGTTCTGCTGAGGAAGGGAACAGAGGATCAGTGTGACGTTTTAATAGGGAGACGTGAAACGAGGGAGAGATCCGATAACGTGGAGGTAAGTTCAGCCGGTAGGTGACGGGATTTATTTGTGAGTGGATGGTGAATGGCCCTATGTAGCGGGGACTCAGCTTCTTACAGGGCAGCCGGAGGCGGATGTCCCGGGTAGAGAGCCATACCTGGTCTCCAGGAAGGTAAACAGGATTAGGTAACCTGTGGCGATTAGCGTACTCCGTGTGCCTCCGGACTGCCCGTTGGAGATGGACATGGGCTGAGTCCCACACCCTCTCGCTCACCCGGAACCAGTGATCTACCGCAGGCACTTCGGAGGGTTCTCCGGTCCATGGGAACAGTGCAGGTTGGTAACCTAGAACACATTGAAATGGGGTTAAACCAGTAGATGTCTGACGGAGGGAATTTTTTGCATACTCAGCCCACGGTAGATACTGGCTCCAGGTATCTTGATGTTGGGAGCAGTACGCCCGGAGGTAACGGGAGATCTCCTGTATCTTCCGCTCGGTCTGCCCGTTTGTTTGAGGGTGGTATCCAGATGACAAGCTGACTGAGGTGCCCAGCAGTTGGAAGAACGCCCGCCAGACCCTGGAAATGAATTGAGGCCCTCTGTCGGATACGATGTCCTCAGGAAGTCCGAAGTTCCGGAACACATGCTGGAACAATGCTTCAGCTGTTTCTAGAGCTGTGGGAAGACCCTTGAGAGGGATTAGTTTACAGGCTTTAGAGAAACGATCAACAACCACAAGAATTGTGGTGTACCCTCGAGAGGGAGGTAGATCCGTGGCAAAGTCCACTCCTAGATGGGTCCAGGGTCGGCGGGGAATGGGCAATGGTTGGAGCTTTCCTTCAGGTAAACGACGGGGTGTGGTGTTGATGGCGCAGACCGAGCACCCCCGGACGTACCGATCCACGTCCCTAGTCATGTTGGGCCACCAATACTTCTGCTGGAGGAGCGAGAGGGTTCGCCTACTGCCAGGGTGTCCTGAGCCAGGAGACGTGTGCGTACTATCCAGTAACGGAAGCCGATGATTGTTAGGGACATAGGTACGGCCTGGAGGAAGTTCAGGAGGTGCAGGTTCCTCGAAGGTGGCGGTCCGGATGTCCTCATCAAGTTGCCATTGGATAGGTGCTAGAAAGACAGATGGAGGTAGAACAGGGTCAGGTGTGTCAACAGTAGGATCAGGTGAATACATACGGGATAATGCGTCTGCCTTGATGTTCTTGTGACCGGGTTGATAGGTGATTTGGAAGTTGAAGCGTGCAAAGAATAGTGACCAGCGTGCTTGGCGTGCATTCAATCTCTTGGCTTGCTGGAGGTACTGGAGGTTTTTATGATCGGTTATCACGGTGAAGGGATATTGGGCTCCCTCTAACCAGTGCCGCCACTCTTCGAGGGCCAACTTAATGGCCAGCAACTCACGATCACCAATTCCGTAGTTCCGTTCAGCTGGGGTGAGTTTTTTGGAGTAGTACGCACACGGATGGAGGGATTGGGGTTCACCAGACCATTGTGATAGAACGGCTCCGACGCCTACGTCTGCCGCATCCACTTCCACTATGAAGGCCTTCGACGGGTCAGGATGTTGAAGTATGGGCGCTGATGTAAACATGAGCTTAAGGTGGTCGAAGGCTTGTTGAGCTTCAGGGGTCCATTGAAGTACCTTGCGTCCTCCCTTCAAGAGAGAGGTAAGAGGTGCTGAGAGGAGACTATAATTCTTAATAAAGCGGCGGTAAAAGTTGGCGAAGCCCAAGAAGCGTTGGAGTTCTTTTACCGATTTGGGTTCCGCCCAGGTGGTTACTGCATCTACCTTACCAGGCTCCATACGAACTCCCTCCGCAGAGATCACGTATCCGAGGAAGGAGACGGTGGGTTGATGGAATTCGCATTTCTCCTGTTTCAGGTAGAGTTGGTATTTGCGGAGACGTTGAAGGACCTGGCGAACATGGTCGTGGTGTTCTTCTAGGTTTCGTGAGTAGATCAGGATATTATCAATGTAGATGATGGTAAAACGATGGAGGAAGTCACGGAAGATTTCATTCATGAAGTTTTGAAATATGGATGGACTGTTGGCCAGGCCGTAGGGCATCACCTGATATTCATAGTGTCCAGTCGGGGTAATGAAGGCGGTCTTCCACTCGTCCCCTTCTCGGATACGGATCAGGTTGTAGGCACTGCGGAGGTCGAGCTTGGTAAAGATGCGAGCCTCTCGTAACTCCTCTAGAGCTGCTGGAACTAGTGGAAGTGGATAGGCAAACTTTACTGTAGCTTCATTCAGTACCCGATAGTCTATGCAGGGTCGGAGCCCTCCATCCTTCTTCGGGACAAAGAAGAAACTGGACGCTGCTGGGGACGTGGAAGGTCTGATGAACCCTTGTTGGAGTGCCTCTTGGATGTAGTCATTCATGGCCTCCTGCTCAGGACGAGAAAGAGGATAGACCTTTCCATGGGGTAGTTTAGCATCTGGCAGTAGGTCGATACTACAGTCCCAGGGCCGGTGAGGTGGTAGTTGAGTGGCTCGTTCCTTGCTGAAGACGTCTGAAAAGGATTGATAGATGGTGGGAATGGTGACTGTGGAATGAGTGTTGGGGCTCTCTATGGTGGTTGCATTGAGGGAAACAGCGGGACGAGGTTGCTGTGAAGCAGACGAGGGAGAACGGTATCCGTGGTTCTGGCATCCTGCACTCCAGCTTAGGATTTCTCCTGTGCTCCAGTCGATGTGAGGCTGATGTTCTGCTAGCCATGGTCTGCCCAGGATGACGTCCACATTTGCTCGGGGAAGTACGAGAAGGGTTAATTTTTCACGATGGTCATGTGGAGAAATTATTGTTACCTCTTTGGTGCGTCGGGTGATTTTACCGTCGCCCAATGGTGAGTTCTGAATGGTAATGATGCGATATTTGATCTCATTTTTAACAGTGGGAATTTGATGCTTGGCAATGAAATATGAGGAGATAAAGTTGCCAGCCGCTCCAGAATCCACAAGAACATGTATGGGGAGAGTACGAGAGTTCACAGTTAGGCTTGCAGTAATACGGGGTAAGTGAGATATGGCAGGAGAAATGGCTACTGTACTCACCATTGGACGAGGTGGTCGAACTGGGCAGACGTTGATGAGATGGGAGGCTTCTCCGCAATATAGGCACAGACGGTTATCAATGCGACGTTTCCGCTCTGCAGGATCCAGATGATAAGAATCTGTGATCATGGGTTCTTCACAGTCTCGCTGGGGTGATGGAGCTCTGCATGGGAGAGAACTAGCCACAGACAATGTAGAGGGACAGGCAGAGAGGTGCTGCGAGACACTAGTAGCTTTCTTTATAAAAGTCTCTAGTGGTACATTATCCTCATAGATGACCATATGTTTGCGAATTTGTGGCTTGAGCCCTTGACGATAAGCCGCCAGGAGAGCAATCTGATTCCAACCACTATGGGCTGCTAGAGAGCGGAAGCGCAAGGTGTACTCGTGTATGCTGGTTGTACCTTGACGCAGAGTGATGAGTTCATCGTGCACTGAGAGGGGTGTGAGAGCGGCTCCGAACACTTCCTTGAAGTGCGAGGTGAATGCATTGTGTGAAGCTAGCGCTGGACTCCTTGATTCCCAGAGCGCATTGGCCCATTGAAGTGCCGGTCCAGTGAGAAGTGAAACCATGAAGGAGATTTTGGAGACTTCGTTAGGGAAATGGTGAGCATTCGCTTCAATGTAGAGAGAGCTTTGAAGGAGGAAACCATCACATCCGCCTGGGTCGCCGGAATAATTCAGGGGGCGAGAGATGGGCGTGTTGGAGATCGTCGTGGTGTTAGCTCTGGTCGCAAGGGGAACAGATTGCAGAGATTGACGGAGGGCATTCACCATTTCGGCGAATGGATCGGGAGGAGCAGTGGCTGATGACGTTGACGCCTCCATGAGCGAGCTGTAGGAATTCTTGGGGCTGGAATCCTGTCACGACCACACACACAAGGAGAGGGTAAGTAGATTTCAAGGTGTTTATTTACAGACGTGCACACTTCAAACAGGTGAGTATAGACTTCGGGATCCGAGTCATCAAACACAGTTCGATAAGGTAAACACAAGTTCTTAGGCAATCGCCAACAAGAGTAACAGTCACTTCCCTTAAAGTGGTTAACGTATGTTTCACAGGTTGATCCAGATGTAGTCCGAGAGGAGCACAGGAGAATCGAGAGGAGGAGGAGAAGATCCAAGGAGAGGTGTCCATGTAACTATGATTCCAGCCGGTGAGTGAATGGCAGAGGTGAGTATATAAAGGGAGTGCTGATTGCGATTCCAGGTGTGGGTGATTAGAACTCTGGTGATGGTTCACGGGTGTGGTGCAGTGGTGATTGGCTGGTTGGTGATGGATCACGGTGATTGGGGCTGAGGGAACGTGCTGAGGGTGTGACAGCCACGTCCATCTGTCATGAGCACGAGCTTTTCATCCGGCTCGTTACATGTGAACGCGCTCTGGCGTAGTATACACAAACGCCATAAGGGGAAATCGGTGATAAAAAACAGTCCCGGATAAGTAATCTTTTAGCTTTAAATCGGTTTGAACAATCAGGATAAGCGCAAGTAATTACCACTTTGAATAGCCGCTATACCCACAATCTCTGTGCACTGTGTAAACAAGTAGTGTCCTATGTGACAGATCACTTCCGGCGTTTGCGTATACTACACCAGAGCGTGTTCACATGTAACGAGCCGGATGCTAAACTCGTGCTCATAACAGATGGACATTGCTGTGTATCAAAGGTAAAAAATGATATAAATACTGTTCAGTTTCTCACAAAAACCGATCGTTTCGTGTCTTAGGACATCAGTTTATCGTCACGAGCCGCAGGGTGTAATTTGGATTTGTCTGTGCATGTTTTTTGTTACTTTCAAAGGTTTGGTGCCCATCCACTGTCATTATATCACTAACAGACTGCACCGTTTTTTGGTGAAAATCTTCGTTTGTGTTCTGCTGAAGAAACAAAGTCACCTACATTTTGGAAGCCCTGGGGGTAAGCAGATAAACATCAAATTTTCATTTTTGGGTGAACTATCCCTTTAAATGTCCATTACATTTTTTTTCTTTATATAGTAAGGAAACTTACTGTTAATCAAATAATACATTTTTACTGCAGCATGTTTGCAGTCTTTTACTTTTAAAGTCACAATCATGTTTTTATAGTGAATAGCATGATTAATTAATTAAGCAGAAGTGAGCAAAAACTAGGCTACTGTTTATTTCTTGATGTATTTATGTTTCTAAAAAAGGGAAAAATGACTGAGGCCATCTTTAACCCAGTATCCATAAATGAACCCTTATTTTTTATCTTGGAAACTGATATAAATTAGTATACAATGGATATACACTCAAGATTTTTAATGTTTTTAAAAAAAAGTCTTTTCTACTCACCAAGCCTGCATTTATTTGATCCAAAGTACAGCAAAAATGAAATATTTTTACTATTTAAAATAACTGTTTTCTATTTGAATATATTTTAAAATGTAATTTATTCCTGTGATTTGAGATTAATTTTTAGCATAATTTTTCCAGTCACATGATTCTTCAGGAATCATTCTTATATTCTGATTTTCTGCTCAAAAACATTTATTATTATTACTATTATTATTATTATTATTATGTTGAAAACAGCTGAGTAAAATGTTTTCTTTTTTCAGGTTTCTTTGATGAATTGAAAGTTCAGGAGAACCGCATTTATCTGAAATAGAAATCTTTTGTAACAAATGTCTTTTGATCAATTTAAAGCATCCTTGCTAAATAAAAGTATTAATTTCTAAAATTTCTTAAAAAAACTTATCTATGGATCTTTCTATTAAAGAAGAAAAATGTACTGTAACTGTTTTACATATTGATAATAATAATAATAATAAGAAGAAGAAGACATCTTGAATAGCAAATCAGCATAAGAGTGATTTATAAAGGATCATGTGAGACTGAAGACTGGAATAATGATGCTGAAAATGTTGCTTTGATCACAGGAATAAATTACATTTTAAAATATATTCAAATAGAAAGCAGTTATTTTAAATAGTAAATATATTTCACAATATTACTGCTTTTGCTGTACTTTGGATCAAATAAATGCAGGCTTGGTGAGCAGAAGAGACTTCTTTAAAAAACATTCAAAATTATACTATTATGGTAGTGTATATAAATAAACTAGCTTTATCAACAAATCTCCATGTATATTATATTGTGATATATTTTTTAAATAGTTGTAATAAATATGTTTAAAAGCTTGAATTCTCTTATAAACTGTCCACATGCACCATTACCGTGTCATTTACAAATTCACTTGCTGCATTATTATCTAGGCTTGCATTCACAGCCATTTTGTAGAACATAAATACATAATCCATCAATGAAGCCATGAAAAATGCTTTCAAAATACATTCTGCAGCTCGTCATTAGAGATAGCTTGCGTGAGTTTCACCTGTCCAGTAGGGGGCGATGTCAAACAGCAATGGTCAAGAGTTGGCTTGAGTGTTGCGTGTGCGCAGGTGTTACAAGTCCTTTGAGGAACATGTGGAACAGGTAGGCTTAGAAACACGTGTTTGTTTATTGCTCTTATCATTTCCTCCCAGTGTTTTAGTGAAGTGACTCACGCTGCGGTTAAAAAGAAATTGACCAAGCTTGTTTTTGATAATGACACGCACAACCCTTTGTGACTGAGATTGTTTAAAGCTGCCGCTGGCTGGCGCAGATTTTGTTTGATGCTTGTGAATCTTGTTTATATATGATGATGAGGATGTCAATAACAAGTTTATTAAAATTATATCAAAGAGAGAGTTCACCCACGAATTAAAATTTTGTCATTAATTACTCACCCTCATGTCGTTCCAAACCAGTAACGCCTGTTTCACACATACTCCGTCTGCAGTGCGTATGCAGTCCGTGTGCGTTACGTATGCGGTGCAGAAGCAGCACGGACTCGTTTTGCTTTCACACAGGACGCGCTTGCAGTCCATTCCTGATCAGAGGTTGTTTACCACAAACACACCATTTATCTGTTATTTTAATTTCAAATCCAAACGTGCTTTTTCAGCATTGGGATACTCTTTTTTTTTTTTATCACAGTACACTAATACAACAATACTAGACATATTCACGTTTAAAATCAATGTATTATAAACAATGTAGGCTATTATTCAATGCACTTGACATCTTGTATATTGAGTTGCTCAAGCAAGTTGCAACACATTTAAACACAGCATAGGTAGGCTATATCTTCCTTTTCATATTGAAATTGGGCTTTCACAAATATTTTATTTTAACAAATATTTATTTTAAATTAAAACTTACCACAGAGAGAAACAGTCGGCTCTCTGTGCCTTTCTTTCGCATTAAATCTTTATTAAAAACCATATTTTAAAGAACTTTTCTACCTGGACAAGTGCATGTATTATGTTGCCTTGTTTATTTAAAACTGCACTATTCTAAACCTAGCCAAAAAGCCACGTGTTGACTGTGAAACACAGTAGACTGCAATTATATGCATTTACGGTACATTTCCGTGTCAATTCATGTTCATTTTTACAGCGAACAATGCACTGTCACTTTAATTCAGCGCATGCAACGCAATGCAGCACAGCAAAAATAGACTCTGTGCCGAAACGATCGCTGCACTGCTGCAAACGCACCGCATCTGGAACGCACTGACGGACAGCAACTGCGTGCAGTGTGAACGCTCTGATCCGTTAACATGGGTGCGGAAAAAAATACGCAACGCATACGCACTGCAGACGGAGTATGTGTGAAACAGGCGTAAGGCCTTCATTTATTTTCACTGTGGTACTCTCGTGAACGCGCGAACGGAAGAGAAGTAATGGTTGAATGAAGTCGTTGTTTTAGTTTTCTTTGCACACAGAAAGTATTCTCGTAGCTTTATAAAATACCGTTGAACAACTGATGGGGGACGTTCCAAAACGCTTAACGTACGTAAAAAAACGACCAGAAAACCCAAAATTTATGCCAAGCCTTACTTGTAACAAACACTAACAACTGTCAAAAGAGCCAGCCCTTATTCCACAGATAAAGTGAACAATATCACGTTAAGCGTTTTCTCCCCCATAGTCCATTCTATGGAAACAGCTTAACGTGGTTTAACGTAACAACGACCGGGGAAAACTTCTGTCAAATTTTACTTAAAAATAAACACTTGCTGTTGTCAAAAGAACGAGCTCTTATTCAGCGTATAAAGTGAATATGGGGGAGAAAACGCTTAACGTGATATTGTTCACTTTACCTTTGGAATAAGGGCTCTTCTTTTGACATTAGTTAGTGTTTGTTACAAGTAAGGCTTGATAGAAATTTGGTGTTTCCTGTTAGTTTTTTACATAAGTTAAGCCACGTTAAAGGAGTAGTTCACTTTCAGAACAAAAATTTACAGATGTACTCACCCCCTTGTCATCCAAGATGTTCATGTCTTTCTTTCTTCAGTCGTAAGGAATTATGTTTTTTGAGTAAAACATTTCAGGATTTCTCTCCATATAATGGACTTCTATGGTGCCCCCGAATTTGAACTTCCAAATTGCAGCTTCAAATGGCTCTAAACGGTTATTTTCTAAAAACATTTACAACTTATATACTTTTTAATCTCAAACGCTCATCTTGCCGAGCTAGACAAGATGAGCGTTTGAGATTAAAAAGTATATAAGTTGTAAATGTTTTTAGAAAATAACCGATTGTTTTGTCCTGAAATGTTTTTGTCCTGAAATCCTGAAATGTTTTCCTCAAAAAACACCATTTCTTTACGACTGAAGAAAGAAAGACATGAACATCTTAGATGACAAGCTAGGGGGTGAGTCAATTATCTGTTAATTTTTGTTCTGAAAGTGAACTACTCCTTTAAGCAGTTTCTTTAATGGATTTCTATGTGGGATGATCACTTTATATGATGAATAAGAGCTTGTTCTTTTGACAACAGCAAGTGTTTATTATAAAATTTGACAGAAGTTTGGTTTTCCCCGGTCGTTATTAAGGTACGTTAAACCATGTTAAGTGTTTTTCACATTAAGCGTTTTAGAACGTCCCCACTGAGGTCACATGGACTATTTGATCGATGTTCTTGCTACCTTTCTGGGCCTCGAAAGCTCTCGAATTTATTCAAAAATACTGTATAAAAATGTGTTCTGAACATGAACGAAGGTCTTAAGAGTTTGGAACGACGTGGGTGAGTAATTAATGACCGAATTTTCATTTTTTGCTGAACAACCCCTTTAGATAGGCCTATATATGAGATTAGCTAGTCATTATGTTTTCATTAGCGTTTTCTATTTTGTAGTTGCTTGTTAAGACTTATTCACAAATGTCTGGAGGCAGTATGATTTTAAATCTGTACCAGTCCTGACTGACATGCTACACAGTCTGTGGAGTCTTTGACCTTTCAAAATGATAACTGATATTTTGTGAGCTAGACAAAGCATGGCATATCTGACCTAAGGCTTTTTGTGGCATTCTCCATAGGGCAGTGAGTGAGTCAAATCAAGTTTATTGCCATACACGTGACTGCAATGCAAAGACAGGAATGAAATATATATTCTGAATGTCACAATTGAGATAACTCAGTTGAAATTGATACTAGATCTGGGCTTTAGAGAACATATTATTGTCTGAGGCAGTATGTAGATGAGGTTAAAGGGATAGTTCACCCAAAAATGAAAATTGTGTCAATAATTACTCACCCTCATTTTGCTCCAAACCTGTAAGACCTTCGTTCATCTTCATATTCATAACACAAATTAAAATATTTTTGATGAAATCTGAGAGCTTTCTGACTCTCCATACCAAGGGTCCTTCCACGTTTAAGGCCCAGAAAGGTACCAAGACAATCAACAAAATAGTCATCATCATCAGTGGTTCAACAAGCTATATTAAACTAATTTTCTCCCCTTTCCTAGACGTCAAGAATTGTTGAATAAAGTAGTTATTTTTGATTTTTTTTGCACACTGCTTTACACAATTACAGTTGAATCACTGATGACCCATGGGAAATTTTGTTGATGTTTTTGGTACGTTTCTGGGCCTTGAATGTGGAAGGACTCTTGCTGTCTATGGAGAGTCAGAAAGCTCTTGGATTGTTATCAAAAATATCTTAATTTGTGTTTTGAAGATGAATGAAGATCTTATGGGTTTGGGGGGTGAGGCTGAGTATTTAATAACAGAATTTTCATTTTTGGCTGAACTATCCCTTTAAGCATTGCTTAAGAAAATATGTCTGTCTCTAGATGCAACAGTTTTCACATCTTGATTTTCTTTTAAGTTGCCGAATACTTCACATTGTGCACTTAAGTAATTTTTGTTATTTCTACTGTATCCACTGATGGGTTGAATGAGTGATGGGTTGAACAGTCCCCGAAGGGCTGACCTTTCATCACCTTAGCTACGTTTTGCTGTACTTTCTCACCAGTTTTTCTTGTTTTAGAAGTAGTAAGTATGCAAGGATTAATAGGAAAGTAAAACTGTAAAGGAATCACTCATGTGAAACGTACTTGAACATGCAAAATATTTAGAAAGAGAAAGAGAATATCCATTTCATTCAGTTTCAGTATGTTGAAATTATCTCCAAATCTAACTTCAAGCACGCTTAGTTGATATGTAACATTGTGTTTAATGTTTTACTCAATCTCTGTGGTTTTTAAAGCATTTTAATGAAGATTCTGTTAATATAACAATGTTTAAATAATTTTAAGACTTATTTTGGGCCTTCCTGTAAGTTAGCCTGGTTGAGAACCACTCTAAGAATGATGCAATAGAGTTATAATGCCGTACAGCAATTATATCAAAGAAAATATTGTTGGTATTGACATATAATTTTATCCAATGTATATTGGGTGTAAAAAGTGCTTCCATAAATGTACACTCTAAAAAGTACTGGGTTAAAAAACGACCCAAGTTGAGTTATTTGGCAACCCAGCGCTGGGTAAATATTGGACAGAATACATGCTGGCTTAAATGTTTTTACCAAACATGCTGGGTTATTTTATTTACGTCAACTATTGTTTAAAAACTATTATCGCTGGTTTAAAATGGACTGGAACTTATAAAAAAAAAAAAGAGCAGAGGACTCAAAAACGTAGTACTCTAACAGTAACTCAGCAGATGGATTGTTTTGTCAAAGACAGGCTCAACCCAGCAGTTGGGTAGAAAAAAATAACCCAGCAAGCAACTTGGTTACAGAAAAACTACCTTGCATATGGGTAAAAAATATTAAAAAATAACCCAATAAAATGACCCAACGTGTTGAACCCGGCATTTGGGTAAAAAAAACAACAACAAAAACAGGATTTTTTAGAGCGTACGGGTTGTTCTGGAGTCATTATGTTACCCCGGCTCTGCTAGTATGGATTTCATGGACATCCAGAGTCACGCATTACAGTGAAAGAACATTTTAGTATAATTGCTGTGTATAATGGTAAGCTAATGAGGTTTTGTGGTCTGTTTGGACTTTGGAGATGCCGGCTTTCAGAGCGGAAAAACACAACAAACTGACGTCAGATCTAATGCCTACAAACTTTGATCCATGGTATTCATTGCACTTTATCTACTGTAGTTACGCCGTCCAAAGATTTCCAGTCAAATATAGCATTGTGACGTATACTGTATATGTGTCAAATATCAGCTGGCCATTGACCTCTGATCAGTGCGATGTCATGTCTGTTGGCATAATTTCTGTCACTCTTCCTTGCACATTCACCGCCCCACCCCAGTAGACATGCGTTACACACAGCTTGGCTTTAGAAACCAGGGCAGGCTGAACTTATGTCTTATGTCATTGTCGCTGTGGCAGTAGTGCTTCCATCTGGCATGCTGCTGAGCCTGTTCACAGCAAGAGTGACAGTTCACATGTCCTTCCTGCAGAGTCAAGAGCAAAATATGTAGCAGAAAGAATCTCTCACGCGGGGTAAACATTAAGGAGAAAGACACGCAGACACATGGTTATTTCAGCACTCTTGGCTCTTTGTTAAAATCATCTATAGATGCTTTACATGTATACAGTGCAAATGCACAAGAGCACAATGGACACCATTCAGTGACAGAGATTATTCAAATTTGTTACAGTGATATAGACATTTTTCGTTTAAGTATGCTTGACTTCATGGTCCTTTAGACAGTTTGGCTAGACTCTCTATGCCGTCGCCGGCCTTGGGAATAGATGGTGATAATGATGACATTAAGCCATGAGAAGAAGACCAGGCCTTTCGGTCAAAACAAATGCAGATTCAGAGAGGTCCGATGATTCATACTCCACAAGGGCCTCAGGTGTTCTGATGATCATTTGGCCCCGAGTCCTCTCAAAATGGCCTTCATTGGTCTTTTTTCCCCGTCCCCTTTCCCCTTTTTTACATACTGTGTACGAGTAATCCAATGGCATTAACATTTCAGGCCTATTTGACTATCTTGACTATTTTGCTTTTTTGTTTTCTTTTAGTTTTTTTCTAAAATGATATGAACATCAAATGGAAAACT
The DNA here is from genome assembly GCF_049309525.1 of Garra rufa. Taxonomy (NCBI): domain Eukaryota; kingdom Metazoa; phylum Chordata; class Actinopteri; order Cypriniformes; family Cyprinidae; genus Garra; species Garra rufa. Next base: position 29,847,067 of record NC_133376.1, read on the forward strand.
CTACGACCTGAGAGAATTTTGGTGCTGCGACGCTGAACACGGAACACACTGTGGCATTTTTAGCTCAACATTTACCAGTCATCCATTGACATGGCTTTCGTACAAAACTACCGTACAGACTATCTAATCAATAAAAATAAAAATGCAACAGTAACATTTAATGTTTAGACGTAACAACACAAATATTAAATCTATCCATATAATTTCCTTTTTTCAAAATGTTCCAGTCCATTCTGACTTCTCCTTAATTCTGTTTGTTTATTTTTGCATCCCTTGTTTTTTTTCAACTATACATTTTTCTTTTTTTAAATACAGAGAATTGTATTGGGCACATAAACATTACATAAAGACACAATTTTTTTTGTTCAACTGATATAATCATAATGATTTCTCAGTGCAGCTCAATGGAGCTTCCCTAGTGGCGGGGAGGTTTATCTCTGTACGTTAGTAGTACAGTATGCACAAGCTTTGATAGTAGCCCCCTCATGGTCTTTGCTTCGGTCTTCTGCAAGCCCTAACTGTAAAGACTCATCCGTCCACTACTAATCATTGATCCATTTAGTTTTCCCCCACCTCTCCTCGTTTAGATAATTTTCTTGATTTATTGGCTTTTCTTGGCTGCGTTGGATTTGGTCTTGGTGATGTAAGCTTCGAAGAAGAACTGGCAGAAGAGCACAAAGTAGCTGAGGTACATGAGGGATGACCACACAATGTTCTGCACGTGGGACGGGCACTCTTGGCCTTGCTGCATCCACGAATACACCAGGTAGTTGACCACGCAGCCCATCACCATCTGGGTGATCTGCGTCAGGGTGATGAACATGGCGAACTTGCGAGAGATTTTGAAGCCGGCGGCCCGGAGGGCGTAGTAAGAATACATGACGGCGTGCACCAGATAGTTCATGGTCATGAACCAGCCCCCGCCAGCCACCATGTCCTTGTAGGAGTACCAGGAGTAGAGCAAAACTGTGATGTGATGATACCAGTGCAGGAAAATCAGCTTTTGTTTGCGTAGCACGATGAACAGTGTGTCTCCTGGAAGGATAAGAGCAAGAGAATGATTGTGAGAGAGACGTAGGTAGAGAATGGAGAGAATGACAGATTTTACAATCGTTTGTTGAAAAAACGCTGGTTTCTGAGCAACTATTTTCTGTTTTTTGTAAACTATGGTGATAGCATTGGGTTGATATAGTGAGTAAAGATTAAGGTATTAAGTTAAAACTTCCCTGTTCTAGACCTTGAATATTTGAATATCTAATCACGGAAATGTTTTCCAATGTAATCAGAAGACAAAACAAGCTTTATTTTGCTAATTGTAACGAGGTCAAACAGGGTAAACATTTAAAGTTTTTAAGCAACAAATGAAGTCACTGAAGTAGTTAGTAAACAACTCAAAGTGAAGCCCCACTAACCCAGCTAAAGATGTTGTGTAGGATATAGCGTTAAAAATGCTGGATATAAACAGCAAGATGAGCATTAAATCTTAAAATGTGGATAAAAAAATTATGGAAACACAATTACCACATAAAGACAAGAAATACTGAAAATACTGAAAAAAAAACATACATACATACAGTATACAATCAAGCCTGAAATTATTCATAACCCTGGTAAATTCTGACTTAAAGTTATTTTTATTCAACCATCAAGTTTATTTTTGATCAGAAATGACACAGGCTTCTCCCAAATATATAATAGAAAATACAATGTACAAGAGGCATCATTGTGGAAAAAATATTTCTCAGCTTTTATTTACATTTGAACAAAAAGTGGCATGTCCAAAATTATTCACAGTCTATGGGAAAATCCAAAGTTCTATACCATTCCAAATAGTCCAAGCTGTTCTAAAGCATCCTAATTACCCTGGTTCAGGATTCAGGACCTGTGGCTGCTCACAAGTCAGGAAAGGGCTATAATTATGTAAGGATATAAATGTAAATGTTTTTAGGTTCCAGTGGCTATAGTGCAAAGCATAAATAAAAATTAAAAAATACAAGACATTCCGCACTGTGAAAAATCTCAGAGGATGTGGTCGAAAGCTAAAAGTGACACCTGTGCTGACCAGGAGGATAGTGAGAGAGGTAAAAAAAGAATCCAAGGATTACCACCAAGGCCATCCTGGTGAATCTGGGCTCTGCTGGTGGCAACATTTCAAGCCAGACAGTTCAACGGACACTGCTGGGTTCCACGGACACAGACCAAGGAGGACACCACTTCTCCAGGCACACAAAAGCCTGCTTGGCCTTTGCAAATACTTATCTGGACAAAGAAGACGACTTCTTGTCTTCTGTTTTATGGTCAGATGAAACAAAAATTTAATTGTTTGGCCACAATGATGTAGCCTTCATTTGGTGTAAAAAAGGAGAAGCCTTCAACCCTAAGAACACCATCCCCACTGTCAAACATGGTTGTGGGTGCCTAATGTTATGTTTTTTTTTTTTTTTTTTAGCCGGTGGACCAGGGAACCTTATCACAGTAAACGGCACCATGAAAAAGGAGCAGTCTGCAGAGAAACTTGGCTTTAGGCATCAGTGGACATATCAGCATGACAACGAACAAAACACAGTGAAAGTGGTGAAGAAATGGTTAGTAGACGAAAATATTAATATTTTGCAGTGGCCCAGCCAGAATCCAAACTGATGCCTCTTGTACATCGTCTTATTACCTTTTGGGAGAAGCCTGTGTCATTTCCGGTCAAAAAAACAAAACAAACTTGCTGTTTGAATAAAAGTAACCAAGGTCAGAATTTTTATATTTTTATATATATATCTATGCAGGGTCACAAAGCTCTCGGATTTCATCAAAAATATATTTCTTCTTCTTTGTGTTCCAAAGATGAACGAAGGTCTTGGAACAACATAAGGATTGTAAGGAGTAATAACAGAATGAATCTCTTTAATATCAGAGGGCAACTGCAGCTGTTCAAAAGTCTATGTTGTTGTATTTCCTGCTGTACATCATTGACAGGACATCATGACTCATTATGCTTGGCCTGGCCCTAGGAGGGATGTTAAGGGTTCTCACATGGTCTCAGTGCTGTCTTTTTGTCTCTACAATAGGCCTGGTAGCCCACTAACCGCCAGGACATGGCCAACACAATAGGCCCAGGCAGGCGGAAAAAAGAACCACTATCCTACATTTTTAGACTTGGAGTTATGCTGCAAGGTTCATGCTAACAAATTCTGTTACGCTTTCACAACCAATTATATTCAAGCAGATGAACACAAGGCTTCTCAGCAGTGCATAGTCACTAGAGCAAGCATAGAAGAAGCAGAACGTATTTAACTGAAAGCACTGAGATTTATTTTTTCCGTGTTGAAGGATTACAGTTGTTTTAAGGATTTGGGACCTCTGGAAATGTGGCTACAACTGTTTAAACTTTGCCTTACAGAAAATGATGTTTTCAATCCCACAATGTGAGAGAACAAACAGTATTGTCGTAGCTGTTTAAAATTAAGGTTGAACCACTGATGTCACATAGACTATTTTAATGATGACCTTACTACCTTTCTGGGCCTTGAACGTGTCTATGCAGGGTCAGATGGCTCTTGGATTTCAACAAAAATATCTTGTGTTCCGAAGATGAACAAACCCTCACTGTGTTAAGAGTTAATGACACAATTTTCATTTTTGGGTAAACTATCCCTTTAAATCGTAACGCATGAAACTGAAATCAAACATAAAACCTCACCTAGTTCAGGTGCCTTGCTAAGGACAAAAGCATAGGCCCAGAACTTGCTGACTGGTCCATTGTAGAAACTCTGATCACACACTGACTGCTTTAGGCCCTTGGTCATCAAGATGTTCACCATGTAGCCTCCAGTTCTGATGGCACCAAATATACTTAAGAAACAAAAGAGACATTTTAAATCAGATACAATTGACTTCTTAAATGGTATCAGGGCTCATATCATTACTAATAAGGATAACAGTGGTTTATTTTTATTGGGTGTGCTTATTTATTAACACTTTACATTGTGTGGCTGGTTAGTTACTTGGCACTCAGGTTCCAGGTTTAGGTTTCTCATAATGGCTGTCAAAGGCTGGATCATGTGATAAACTTGGAAGTGCAATGTAGTCTGTCTCCCCACCTTTCTACTATAGTGCTGATCTCCATAAATTTAAGAGTGAGAGATGCTATCTTTTTACAAGTTAGATCACATGTTAAGGTGCAAGCTCAATACGAAATTATATATGCAGGCCTCTTATGTACCATATATGCAGGTCTTTATGAAGTAACTTGGAACGAGGAAGTGGCTTGTTTTTCTGGCTATAATGCACACCATTAATCTGCTAAAAGATGAAACAATTTATGAATGCACAGTATTCACTACAGTGTATTGTAATGTGCAAAACGGCATCATTTCAAACACAAAGTGCACTTAATAGAAATGTGAAGCGTCTTTTAAGTGTTTTTTAAACTATTATCTTGCACTGCTATTGCATTATGACGTCTGATTTTAATGTGCTGTGAAAGCTTTCAAAATATAACTTTTAATAAAGGCCTATGAGGGTTATTACTTTACATATTATTGATTTACATGTTACATTTATTTTCCATCACTTATTGCATTGCAATGTGTTAAGTAAGCAAATATGTTTAGCATTAACAGGTGCTGTAGGCAAGTGGATAAATGCATGTAACACACAAATCCACCCTTAAACATTTGCATGCAAGTCCTATGACTCGATTACCTATAGACATATTTACCTGAAGGCTGCAAGTGTTAAAGACCATAGTACTAAGGGTTTCCTCAATTCGAACTTCTCCCTTTGTTTCATTACATGGCGGCCACCAAGTATGCAGGCAGCGTAGAGCGCAGAGAAGAGGAAGGACTTCTTCCTGTAAGGAATGAGATGGCAAAAAATGAATAAAGACCATAGAGACCTTCTGCATGACCATGACATATTTTTAGTCATTTTGATGAATTTGCATTTTATATAAATGATTAAGGTTTAAATCTGAAGCAGATTTCTTGCTGTAATGAAAACTATTCTAAGTCAGTAAGTTTACGTCTTGCAATTTCTCAGAATTGTGTGATATAAACATGCAACTGTGAGTTATGAAGTCAGAATTGCAAAAAATAAACTTAAAATTGGGACTCTTGTCACATAATTGCATGATATAAACTTGCAATTGTGAGTTATAAAGTCAGAATTGCAAAAAATAAACTTACAATTGGGACTTTTTTCTAAGAATTGCAAAATATAAACTCAGAATTGCTTGCAATTGTGACTTTATAAAATGCAACTGCGAGTTGAGTCAGAATTGTGAGATGTAAACTTGTAATTCTGAGAACATATCAGTCTTTTTTTTTCTCCTGAAAATTGGACATTATAAATTTCGAGTTTATATATCACATTTGTGATTTAAAGTCGCAATAGCGAGTTTATATATGCAATTCTGACTTTATAACTTGCAACTACGAGTTTGCATTTCACAAAAAAAGTCAGAATTGCAAGTTTGTATCTCACAATTCTAAAAAAAAAGAGCCAGAATTGTGAGATAAAAAGTAATAATTTTTATTTTTATTCAGTGGCTGAAACAGGCTTCCATATTGATGTCTCACCAAGGCTGCATTTATTGAATCATAAAAACAGTAAAACCGTAATATTGTGAAATATTTTTACTATTTAAAAAAAGTTTTCTATTTTAATATATTTTCAAATGTAATTTATTCCGCTGATGCAAAGCTGATTATTCAAATATGCTGAGCTGCTGCTCAAGAAACATTTCTTATTAATATTCATGTTGAAAACAGCTGCTTAATATTTTTGGGGAAACCCCTGATACAATTTTTAAAAATTCTTTGATGAATAGAATTTAAATATTCAAAATTATTTATTTTAAATCTTTTAAATCTTTTGCAACAGTATAAATGTCTTCTGTTTTAACATTCACAAGCACAGTGTTATCTTTTTTTTTTTTTTTTTTTTTGTAATTAAAACACACATCCCCCAAATTACATAGTCAAATTTGCAGACTTTGCATACAGTGAAACAACCGCCTGCAAACTGGTCCTGTGACTATTCTGACTATATTATACTGCAGTTATGTAGCTGTTAAAAAAGCAACAGCAAAGTTGGAGTTTTTTCCAGCTCGCAATTCCAGTCTTTAAATTTGCATACTGGTTCATAGTGTGTACTCTGTAAAAAACAAAAAAACAAATAGAATGTGTAAGGTTTTTAGATACCCTATATACACCTTAGAATGTAATCCATTTGGCTCTGCAAGTTTGTCCAAATGCATCATACATTACATAAATATGCCATTGTTTCTTAAATCCTATATTCATCACTTATCTGTTGCCAAAATGAAATAAACTATTGTTGGAGCTTTTCATCACAAACAGCTTATTGGGCTTATTTTGACAGCTTGTGATGCTTTTAGGATCTCATAATATCTGGCAGAGCTGTACTGCATTTATCTGGTAGCTGGAAATATCTACCGTGCGTTCTAATTCAATTTTGAGAGGATTCTGATCCCCCCCTAAATCTGATTTGCAATAAATTTGTTTCCTTAAGGCCTCATCTGTGTCTTTTTTTTTTTTTAAAGAATTTTGAGCTAATTGGAATTGAAAGAAAACATTTCCATTGGGAAATCTCTGTATAAACTGTCTATTAAACACATAATGATGCTCAATTATGCTCAAGAGTACTAATATTTAAAATCTTCACTCTTAAAAATAAAGGTGCTCCACAATGCCACAGAAGAACCTTTTTAAATGTCTAAATGGTTCCATAAAAACCTTTAACATCTGAAGAACCTTTCTGTTTCACAAAAGGTTCTTTGTTGCCAAAGAAGGTTCTTCAGAATATTAAAAAGATAAGAAAGAGATGGTTCTTTAAAGAACATTTGACTGAATAGTTCTTTGTGGAACCAAAAATGGTTCTTCTATGGCATCGCTGTGAAGAACCTTTTAAAGCACCTTTATTTTTAAGATTGTAACATTATCACACTATCAAAATTTAAGTAACCAATACCAACATGACAGATTTCATGGTTCTATCTAATTTTGATACCATGTTCACAAATTAAAGGGATAGTTCACCCAAAAATAACAATTCCACCATGTGTTTGGAACACAAAACAAGATATATATTTTTTTTAAATCTGAGAGCTTTCTGACCATCCACAGACACGTTTAAGGTCCAGAAAGATACCAAGATGCGGAGGAAAATAAGTGTTAAAGTTTTTTTTTTTTTTTTTCTCGTAGCTTCATAAAATTACGCTTGAACCACTGGTGTCACATGGACTATTTTGTCGATGTTCTTGGTACCTTTCTGGACCTTGAACGTGGAAGGACCCTTGCTGTCTATGCAGAGTCAAAATGGTCTTGGATTTCGTCAAAAATATCTTAATTTGTGTTCCAAAGACAAACAAAGGTCCTACAGTTTTTGAACGACATGAGGGCGAGAAATTAGTGATAGAATTTTCATTTTTGGAGACTGGTTATCAATTCATTTAATTTTCATTTTGGGTGAACTATCTCTTTAAACAAAATAACATACAAAATCAATAAAAGTTTTTAGGTACTCAAATCAAGTAAACATTATCAAATGAAGCAATTCACGATTATATATATTATATGTCTCTGTATTAATATTGAATCAATGCTGTAAGAGTTTGGCCAAAAAACAGGCCTTTAAGTCAAATTGCTGTTACACACATCCTTATTAAAACATAAGATTTAATTAATAACAACAGTGTTTTTTTCCCTGTTAATGGCAGAAGTCAACCAGATGGGAGCTTTGCCAGTCCAACATCCAGCATTACGAGCCAAAACTGGGGCACGTCTCTCCCTGCCAGTATCATCTCCAGGATGATGTGTGTAACTTTGTTCTCTTTCCAAGAACTACAGTCAAATCGGTGAACGGGGAACCCTAGAGGTTCTTCAGGGTTTTAATTACTCCATTTGCATATGGGTAACGCCTCAGTCGTAGTAGTGCTAAGTGTAATTTGTTGGGGTTGTTTTTGTTACACATGACCTCTATTGGTTTTGTATGAGAAGGGTGTAGGTTGTGAAAGCACGCTGAGCATCAATTTTATTTTTCTGCCTACTGGATGTGAGAAACACTGACCTCACTCTGCTCGGAACAGCGAGTCCATTCTATGCATTCAGCCCCCCTCCCAACCTTGAATTGTCATTGCATTGTTCTTTGTGTACAAAGGGAGGCTACAGTGGTATGCACATATTTTATTGGACCAATTTATCAGCGTTACTGGTTATAAATCAGTTAAATGCACTGGGTGTAATTGCACGCATTAACAGACACATTTTCTTCACAGTGCCAGCTAGCAGGAAGCTTGTACTTGAAAAAACAGCTGGCAGCAAGATGCTGCTAATGGTAATCCGACTTCTGTTTGTATGCCATTATGGATCGTGCCAGAACCAATGTGAGATGCAGCTAGGGGTGGGAAGTTTTTGATCTTCAGTATACCTCTTCATTTCATTTTAACCCAACAGCTATGGTGTAGCCTAGATAAAAGCTTTTTGATATAATGAACTAAGGAAGAAATCATTCTAGTATGCTGATTTGATACTCAAAGTTGAAGTCTAATAGGGAAGAATAGAAAATAGAAATTGTTAAATAAAATTGTTACTTTTGTTTTCTTTGCGCACAAAGTATTCTCATTGCTTCATAAAATTACGGTTGAACCACTGATGTAACTATTTTAACGGGCGATATTGACAAAAAACATCTATTTATTTTCTGTGATTTTAACGATAACAATAATTAGATGATATTTTGCTGTTTGTGTTATTGTGCTCCTAAAGTTTTTGATATTCTTCATATTCTGTGTGGTCAGTTCACAGCAGTGATAGATACGTTTAAATAGATTTTTACCTTTATAAAGCCATTTTTTCTAAAAGTGTGCATCTTTTAAGTCAAATTCTTACATTCAATTATTCAATTCAATTATCAGTCAGTTATTATAATAATAAATTTAGGCTGTTACCAAACAAATCAGTGTCAACAAAATTCAACTTTGCACAAGTTGCATATGAAGTGGCATTTAGATGTATTTACACGTTAATGCGATTTATATTTGAAATTATTTTAAAAGTGAAAAGATACTTTGAATGTGAAATTAAAACCACTAGTAGGTGGCCGCAAGTTGCTGTTAATGAGCCATTGCGATTGAACCGAATCATTTAAACGGTTGATTCATTCAGCAACGAAACACCGTCATGTTGCTTAGAGACGCAAAACAGTACTGTGGCTGTGTTTGGAATGATTTTTGTTGCCGCAATAGAGCAAAAACAGGAAATATGCTGTCTAAAACGTAAGTCTTTTAATTTTAACTTCTTGTTTATTGAACTGTTGAATAAAATCAATATCATATTTGTAGTAATGCTGATTTTTGAAGGAAAAAACGTCACTCTTCGTGTGATATTGATTAACTATATGAAATGATATAAATGTATACATTTTCTGCCCCCATATCTGGAATTATGTGATCATTCTAAATGGATTTTAATAGACTGAATCAGTAAAAGAACGCACTCTAAATGCGTACTTAGCGTTACTAGACTTTATCACGTAATGTGACGTTATGGGTGCGTAGTGATTAATGACAGGATTTTCATTTTTGGGTGAACTAACGCGGACAAAGTCATCTTAAATATATTTCCCATATTCAATATATTACCCATCTCTAGATGCTGCAAAGACGCAAGTTTTATCATTATAAGCTTGATGTTCAGATGGGTTTCTGAGCTGTGCTGAAGTGAATGGCACAACAGCATCAGTCCTTTTTCATTAGTGCCTTATCAGGAGACATATTTTGGGGAGGATTTCAAATATCCTGCTAGAGGAGTGAGAGAGTGAGTGGCTTATGCTGTATAGCCCTTCCTTCCATAAAGCCCTGCCTTCCGTACTGACCATCCAATGGCGATGCAAGAGAATGATTCCCATCAGACCTTGTTACTATGTCAATAAAGCAGAGCTACCGGAGCTTTCGTATAATACAATGAAAAGGATCCAAAAAAAGCAGTAGGACAGAAATATCCTAAACAACAAATATTTTATATCAACCTAACAGATTCAGGTCCTGCGTCATCAACTTCTAGTAAGTAGGTCTATGTATTGCAAGACCATCAAGTCCTTGACTTCTTCATCTGTGTTTTTGTCTATGCTCTCATTTTTTTTTCCAGCTGAGAGCATCAGACCTGTAGTGGACAAAGACTGATGGTGAAGCTACCTGCGAGGTGCTCACATCTGGCCCAAGCCGTTTAGGCCAGAAGTGCTTCCCAAGTCTTTTAGAGCCGCTAAATAAACGGAATTTGCCGCCTAATAGCAGTTTTAGACTAATGACGATAGCAGATCTGTTCTGCTGGATTCAGTGATTTTTAGCCCAACGCAGCACAATGTTGGAAAAGTGCAGGATGGTAGAATGCACTGCACTAGGACGGAAAAGAGCAAAACCTCGACATAAGGACATGCAAACGCAATGCATTTTTTAATTCAATGTTAAAGGAATAGTTCACCCATAAGCGAAAATATGCTGAAAATGTACTCACCCATAGGCCATCCAATACGTAGATGAGTTGGTTTCTTGATCAGAACAGATTTGTAGAAATGTAGCATTTACAACAATAGCTCACCAATGGATCCTCTACAGTAAATGGGTGCCGTCAGAATGACAGTGGATGAATACAACGCATATATTGCTACATACACTACCAGTCAAAGGTTTTTGAGATGTAATGTTTTTTAAAGATATTTCTTCTGCTTACCAAGCTTGCATTTATTTGATCCAAAGTAAAAAGAGGAAAATTTTAATATTTTTTACTATTTAAAATAACTGTTTTCTATTTGAATATATTTTAAAATATAATTCATTTCTGTGATTTCAAAGCTGAATTTTTAGCATCATTACTCCAGTCACATGATCTATCAGAAATCATTCTAATATTCTGATTTGCCGCTCAAAATACATTTATTATGTTTCTTTCAGGTGTCTTTGATAAATAGAAAGTTCAGAAGAACAGAATTTATTTCAAATAGAGATTTTTTTGTAACATTTTAAATGTCTTTAACATCACTTTTAATCAATTTAAAGCATACCTGCCGAATAAAAGGATTAATTTCTATATTTCTTTCAAAAAAAAAAAAAACTAATATACTGACTGCAAGCTTTTGAATGGTATATAAATGCTGGTAAATGCTGTAATAATAAGAAAAAAAGGTTTATTGAACAGCAAATCAGCATAATAGAATGATTTCTGAAGGAACATGTGAAACTGAAGTAATGATGCTGAAAATTTAGCTTTGATCACAGGAATAAATTACATTTTAAAATATATTCAAATAGATATATATATTTTCAGTAGTAAAAATATTTTGCAATATTACTGCTTTTGCTGTATTTTGAATCAAATAAATACAGGCTTAGTGAGCACAAGATAATTATTTAAAAAAAATTACAAATCTGTTCAAGAACTTTTGACTGGTAGTGTATGTTGGTGGATTTTGATTAGGAAAGACTTTTTCAGTTTTTGACAGTTTTTTTTTTTAAGTGTTATTTGGAAGCATTTATTGACATTTTCAACAGCTGTTTAGACTCTCCTTCTGACGGCACCCATTCACTCTAGTGAATCCATTGGTGAGCAAGTGATTTACTGCTAAATCTGTGCGATGAAGAAACAAACTCATCTACATCTTGGATGGCCTGAGGATAAGTACATTTTCAGCTATTTTATTTATTTATTATTTATTTAGGGCCAAATTACTACTTTCAGCTGACACATACATATATGTATACTGATTTTTTTTTTTTTTTTTTTAGCTAAACAGTTTTCTGGCTTACAATCCTAATGGCTGTCGCGTTTAATATCTGAATGCGATAACATGGCTAAGGCTGAAAAAACCATGTCTGATGTTATAATTTGTGACATGGTGAAAAGGGCTTTAGCCAGAGGTATTTGTTTTTTTTCTCTACCACACTCTCCAAACATCAAATGCAATCTCTTCTTCGGGGCTATTCGCATTGAAAATAGAAACAAGGTGGCTGCTCTTTTAGAGGTCAGATTTTCAAAAGCATTTTTTGTCATGTGCTCTGAGTTGTGAACCTTTAGATGTGTCAATTAAAGAATGCAGGAAAGCAAATTTTACTTATTAATATAATCTCTGAAGGCCAGTGGAGTGGTGGAGTAAAGCGACTGTCTGCATTCAAAAAATTGTATTAAGCAACATTTATTGCAGGTGCCATAAAACTCTACTATGTGTCTCTGTATTACGTAAGCCTGGCAGTCTGTGCGGAAATCAGCCCACTTTTATTTATCCACAGTATTTTTGTGCCTCCTGTCTGCTTGTGTCTTTATTTTGAGAGACAGACTCTTACAATGAGAGCTCATTAAAGAAACTTTTTGGGCAGTGCAGCATAGGATAGAGGATAAAAATACTCCCAGATTAGAGATGACCTGTGGCTCCCTTCACGAACTGAGGCTAATGCTCTCTGGTCGAGCCAGACCAACACGAAACGTGGCACATTGCGTAAGCTATGGCAGCTCTGTCTTATTGATCTTCACTGTTTTGCCAATCAAAAAACAAATATTAGTAACCCACATGAAAAAAATATCTTGTGCAAGTTTCAGTTCTGTATTAACATTGTTTATAATGAAATGTTTCTTCAAGCAGATAATATAAATGAAAAGTGTTTGTTTCTTATAAATATATTTATTTATTTAAAATGGAAGAACAGATGCTAATATGGCCGTCTGTCTAGCAGGTATGACTCAGCGCTGTGCCGCTGTCAAATATTAATGAACTAATTTTAGTAAAGTCATGTTTTACATAACATGTACATGGCCTGTAAAACACACGCACACGTTTATTGCTGCATACGTTGAATATATGAGCACCGGCACAGCTGTTGAAATGTAGAAGTACCTGTTGGGGTGGGATTTTGGGATTTTTAAAAACACTGAAAAAAATAGCTACATATTTTCATAAGGCCAATTCCTTTAAAGGAAGTTCTCTGTATCCTGTGTTGTTAAGGACTTCTATTTCTGTCGAATTATAAAAGCTTCTGTTACGCAGGGTGTTTTGAATGTTCAGGTGATAATAATAGCTAAATCTGAATTGCAGCAATCTATTCATATACTCATATATGTGACCCTGGACCACAAAACCAGTCATAAGGGTCCATTTTTTGAAATTCAGATGTATCCATCATCTGAAAGGCGAAAGAAAAAAAAGCTGTCCATTGATGTATGGTTTTGTTAGGATAGGACAATATTTGGTTGAGATAGAACTATTTGAATATTATTACTAATCAAAAATTAAGTTTTTATATAATTACAGTAGAAAATTTACTCAATATCTTAATGGAACATGATCTTTACTTAATATCCTAATGATTTTGTGCATTCAAAAAAGAAAAATCGATAATTTTGACCCATACAAATGTATGAAATGTAATACCCGTGCTATCTACGACTGCATTCGTACATATTTTTTTATATAAAATATATTTTCTTTGCAGACGTTCGAGAAACTCTATGGTCTGTGTTGAAGCACCTGTGCTTGCTTAGCATGAATAATTCAGCAATTGTTTATCAAAGCTGACATTCTGTTTCCCTGATCACCAGGAAGACGTACGAAAGGATCCTGTGGTGTTGCAGTCATTTATCACAAAGGAGAACGCTGGATTATTAAAGCAGAGGCATGCGCCTCGCAGTTGCTTTTTAAATCAGAACAGGGGAGGGGTTCGAAAAATGCTTTTCAAGCAAATGTTTAGTCTCTGTATCTATGCATTACCCTCAAATGCAAAGGAGGCAGATACACCCGGCTGATCAATAGTCTTAAAAATGCTGAGTAACGGTACAGCTAATTGGGATTTAACCCCTTTGTTCATCCCCTCACTCAGCTGAATGACCATTGGCAAGGTCTTTGGATGTTAGAAATCTTAGAGGTTAATATCCACACTCAAATTTAGCAGCTTGTTAAGGTTTTTAACTCACCGATCTTTATGGAGCTACTAAAACATGGTATATAAATAGAGCATGTAAAATTACATTACAGGACGGCATGTATTTTGTATTTTGTATCGTGTAGTTACATACCGGATACACTGGTAGGAAGTACAAATAAAGATGAGTATTAAACTCATTTGTGACTCTGGAACACAAAAACAGTCATAAGTTGCACAGGTATATTTGCAGCAATAGCCAAAAATACATTGTATAAGTCAAAATGATCGATTTTTCTTTTATGCCAAAAATAATTAGGATATTAAGTAAAGATCATGTTTCATGAAGATATTTTGTAAATGTCCTAATCAGAAATAAATTTTTGATTAGTAATATGCATTGCGAAGTACTTAATTTGGACAACTTTAAAGGTGGTTTTCTCAATATTTTTTTTTTTTTTTGCACCCTCAGATTCCAGATTTTTAAATAGCTGTATCTCAGCATATTGCCCTATCCTAACAAACCATACATCAATGGAAAGCCTATTTATTCAGCTTTCATGTGATGTATATATCTCAGTTTTTTTAGGTTTTGCGGTCCATGTGCACATTTAATAAATGAACACAATTGAAAAAGACACTGGTTAACAACAGAAAGGGCCTTTATCATATTCTTACTCCTAAAGTTATGTGACTACAAGGAAGTATTGTGAAATCATGGAATTTCTGATGGTTGTAAGTTAACTAAATACTTGGAGGGAAGTGTAGTTACAAGCCTATGCTGATATTAATGACTTATGATGCATGGTTTAATGATTTATTGGGTTGACTAAGTATCAGATGCCTATAATCAGATGTCTATAAACATGTCTCCTATTTTTAGGCTTGCAGTGATGGTTCACTAAAACTAGAAATGAAATATTTGTCATTTCCTACTCTCATATTGTTCCAAACTTTATTCTGTGGAACACAAAAAGAGCGGTCATGCAGAATGACAGTCACCATTCATTTTCACTGCATATTTTTCCTGGAAAATGAAAGTGAATGGTGACTGAGTTTGTCAGTGTGCCTAAAATCATGTTCGGTCTTCCATCAAAGAAAATAATCTTTCGAGAGTATGAAAAATGTGACCCTGGACCACAAAACGAGCACAAGTATATTTGTAGCAACAGCCAAAAATACACTGTATGGGTCAAAATTATCGATTTTTCTTTTATGCCAAAAATCATTAGGATATTAAGCAAAGATCATGTACCGTGAAGATATTTTGTAAATTTACTATCATAAATATATCAACACTTAATTTTTGATTAGTAATATGCATTGCTAAGAACTTCATTTGGACAACTTTTAAAGGTGATATTCTCAATTTTCTTTTTCTTTTTTTTTCAAATATTGTCCTATCATAACAAACAATACCTCAATGGAAAGCTTATTTATTCAGCATTTAGATCATGCATAATTCTCAATTTTAAAAAATGGACCCTTATGATTTTGTGGTCCAGGGTCACAAATGTTTTGAATGTAAATACTGTATTATAAAGATTTGTAATGTTTAGGTAAACTATTTATTTAAATCTACATTTTAGTGTTATAAACAGTCAAACAGCACAAGACCTTCCCATCATGTTCGTTGCGTTTTTAAGTAACTACAAACAGGCTGAAGTGATCAATAAAACAGAATTGTCATTAAGCACATTAAACCTAAAACATAGGTACATGGGTAGAAGGTGTTTCTCCACAGAGGAAGATACAAGATGATAGATGTGATGCAAGCAACCCTGAGAAGTCGGCACAGTGACGCGGAAACGTGATTGGTCAAATGTGTGTCAGCAGACATCAACGACTGCATCCTATTGGTTGGTGGCTATGAATTCTAAAACAGCCTCACAAACGGGCTACAGAATTACAAAAGCGTGAAATTGATCCATAGCGAGTAGTCGTGTCGACGTTACCATGTGTCAGATACTTTAAACAAGCGCCAGTTTCCAAGCAGGGAAACGTGCCAAAGGCACACTAAACAGCGATGATTTCTGCCATTAGCTATGTATAGATAGATTTTATTACAAGATCATGCACAAAGCCTTCCTATGAAGCGAATCTAATAACGTCTCGCTTGCATGTCTGTTATGATTACCTGTATTATGGCGTTTACATTTTGCTACAGAGATTGTGGGCTAGGCTAGGTTTTGAGCTAGTGATGGGGAAGTCTGAATCATTTCCGCGAATCGTTTCCTTTGAACAAATCGTTTCCAAGAACCGGTTCAAAACTATTCTTTTACGTCATGGCGTGATTGTCACCACGTGGTTCCTAACATCCCGTTTACATGTTTGTATATTCCTGTTTGTAACGTTTTTAAATTGTTTTATTACAACAAACGTGTATTGATTGTATTTTGTGTGGGTATCTATTACAAAATCAAGTCGGTAACATATTGTAACATGCTTGTTGGCTTTTAACTTGTCTTCCTAATAGTCAAACAATCCATCCAAGTCAGTTCGAATCTCATTACGAATCGGATGAGAATGAATCGGTTAGTGGTGAACTCTAAAACCCCTCGGGTCAATTCAGTCCGATTCGTGAAGAGAGCCTTTTACAACCAGTTTTGTGAACCTGTTCAACTGATTTATTAGAAAGATCCGACTCTAAAAGAACGAGTCTTTCCCGAATCGTACTACTTTGGGCAAGCTATGACTGGATAAACACCGGTTTAAAACACACCTTCAGTTTACTGAAAAACTGTGTTTTTCGAATAAATGTTTGCATAGGATATGAACCCGTGCGGCATCCTAAAGGATGCAAGTTCCAAACATCACGAAGAACATAAGCAGAGCATCACCTTAAATAGGCTTAGAGTGCAGCGATGCTTCAAATAGCATCGCTCATTATTTGTGATATTAAATATGACACAATGCTGCAACAATATTGTTGAGCCTCGAGGGGGGAGATCACACTGTGGATCGTGGTCTGGATGGTACCTGCCAGTGACTTTCAAGAGTCCCCTGACGATTTTTAAGCATTCGGCTTATTGCATGGTTCAAATGTTCAATACGCTAGTCAAGTCTACATGCTATCTGATGAACGGCTTTGTAGGCATCGTAGCTGTGATTATTATGGTCCAGCTTATTTATCATGCATCAGAGCTACTGTACCAGTTCTCCTGCATCCATCGAATGGCTTCATCTTCATTGAATTGCCTCTCGAATTCGTATTCTTGCAAAGCCAGCACCGACATGGTCTCTCGTCCTCTAAGCGCTTACTGAAGAACGTTAGCCTTTCTTTGGCGACTAAATGAGTTGAGTTTCACGGATTTCCTATCTGTGTCTCGCAGGCTCAGCTCCAGCCTTGCCCTCGCATCGCTCTTGCCACCCTCAGCAGCACACTCGTTGAGTTGTTCTCGAATGTCAGCCTATTTGACTCTCAGCCCGTGCCGGCATACGCCCTCCTCTCTTCTGAGGAAGAGGAGCGCTAGGTCCTAATGCCGCAGAACTGATGCATCCTCCTGAGCTGTCGTCATCCCAGATTGCGGTGACCTTTAGCATACATTCGTAAGCGGTGCGTTTTTCATCATTTTCAGTCGATGTTGAGACTGTAGAGTCTTTATTTGTGAAAATAAATCAGCTGTGAGCCTGTGACTACCACAAGCCTGACATATTTCTCACGTCTAAACGAAACCAATCCATCATCTGTAGGGGTTTCTAACAGACTCTCACCCATGTTCTTGGATATTTTATTTGTAGGTTTTATTAACAACATGCCAAGCACAATTAAAAAATCTTAATTATAATTAATTAATAATAGAAATATGTAGGCCTACTTACTTACTGGTTTACCTACACTACCAGTCAAAAGTTTTTGAACAGTAAGATTTTGAATGTTTTTTTTTAAAGAAGTCTCTTACACTCACAAAGCCTGCATTTATTTGATCCAAAGTACAGCAAAAACTGTTACATTTTGAAGTATTCTTACTATTTAAAATAACAGTTTTCTATGTGAATATATTTTAAAATGTAATTTATTCCTGTGATCAAAGCTACATTAATGATGCATAAAATTACAGCTTTGAAATCACAGGAATAAATTACATTTTAAAATGTGTTTAAATAGAAAACAGTTTTTTAAATAGTAAAATTATTTCACAATTTTACTGTTTTTGCTACACTTTGGATCAAATAAATGCAGGCTTGGTGAGCAGAAGAGACTTACTTAAAAAAAAAACATGAAAAATCTTACTGTTTAACATTTTAAACCACATTTACCCCGAATTATGAAAATGAAATATGTTTCTGTAATCTACATAAAGGCTGGATGCTGTGTATCCACTTCTTATGCAAACATATACTCCTGCTGATCTAAAATATAGATAGTTTGACTTGATTTTTTAGAATTGTTTGACACTGCATATTCCTATGCTGTTTCAAAGTATCTACTTTTTCTTTTTTTTTGCTTATTTGCTTTTCAAATTGTGTAAAGCATGAGCAAATGACAATTATACAACATACAGAGGTTGGACAATGAAACTGAAACACTGGCCAATATAGTGTTGGAGGTTTCATGGCTATATTTGCATAGCCTTGTGGCCAGTCTTCGCTGATTGCACATTCAGAGCAGAATGTGAAGGTTGACTATGTGCAACCAATGGTTCAAACGTTGTACCCTGAAGGTAGTGCCATGTATCAGGATGATAATGCACTTATACACAGCAAGACTGGTGACAGAGTGGTTTGATGAACAGTGAAGTTAAGTTGAACATCTCCCATGGCCTGCACAGTCAACAGATCTGAATATTATTGAGCCACTTTGGTGTGTTTTGAAGGAGCGAGTCAAGAAAAGTTTTCCTACACCAGCATCACGTAGTGACCTGGCCACTGTTCTTCAACAGGAGAATGGCTCAGAATCCCTCTGGCTACTGTGCAGGACTTGTATTTGTCATTCCCAAGATGAAATGATGCTCTATTGGCAAAAAGAGGCCCAGCACCATACTTTTGTGGAATATTATACAATTACACAATTGTGGTATATTTCCTTTCATAATTGCAAAAATTAGTCCTCATTTAAGAAACTGTATTAGTAACTACTAAAACTAAACTAAAACTGAATTCTTCATTCCCATACAGGGTTATTATGTTATGTATGCTACTGAACTTTCGTTTAAATGTAAAATTCTCATGACTTTTTATATATTAATATTTTCTAAATTCTCAAATCAAGTCACATTTCTTACTATTATCACAGTTTAAAACGGTTGTGCTGCTTACAGGGCCGCATTAACACTGTAAGGGGGCTTTACCTTTTGAGGGGCCCTTCATCAATGAGAACTACAGTCTACATTTACTCAATCTTGATAATCACAATGCCTAGTGGTGCCTGGAGAAGTGGGTATACTCTTAATTTATTTAAGGTATTGTTTTCGTTATAATGTACTGATTCAAATTAGTTATCAATAATTAGTTATTAATTTACCACTCTGCGCGCCTCCCCTGACACGCTCTTGCACATAAAGAGAAGCGGGCAAGTTTTTGCAAATTTTTCTCTTTCTGATTAGCTGACACTAACTTGCAGTGCCCACACATGCATTCAAAGCAAACAGATGAAGCATCATTTTAGGGGAACAGTCAACTCATTATAAAATGCGGTTACAGTATCACCGGGGCCCCCCTCAGCCCGGGGCCCTGGGCTTAAGCCCTGGTAAGTCAGTGCATTAATGCGGCCCTGGCTGCTTAATATATTTGTAAAAACCCTTATAGAAAATTTTAAATAACAGCATTTATTTGAAATAGAAAACTAACTCTAGTCTTTACTCTCACTTTTATGAAAGGAAAGGAAGAAAGGGATGTGACGTGTGGCCAAGTAGGTGTCCCATACTCCATACAGAATTTGTGCTCTGCATTTCACCCATCCAAGTGCCTACACACAGCAGTGAGTAGTGAATAAACACACACACGTACTGTGAACACACACAGAGCAGTGTGCAGGCCAGGGAGCAGTTAGGGGCTCAGTGCCTTGCTCAAGGCTCTTACCTCAGTCATGGATTTGAGGGTGGAATAGAGCTCTGTACATTCACTCCCCCTACCTACAATCCCTGCCAGTACTGAGCTTTGAGCCCATGACTTTTGGGTTACAAGTCTGACTCACTAACCATTAGGTCACCCTACAGTTAAAGTAACCTCAGTTTTATTTTCAGGGTTCCCATGGGTCATGGAATTTCTGAAATATCATGGAATTTTAAAAGGTCTGTTCCAGACATTGAAAGTCATGGAATATCAGGGAATTATTTTTTCTTGCTTAATTTTTGTTTCCATTCATCAAAATGTAATTTTGTAATTTTTCTGTACCATATTTGTTTTATTGCATTGTTAGTTAGGCTATTTTTCATTGTGATTTTATTCCCCTCCCACTTTTCAGCTGGCAACCACTTAAAGGGTTAGTTCACCAAAAAATGAAAAATCTGTCAATTACTCATCATGTTGTTCCAACCCCGTAAGACCTTCTTCCTTCTTCGGGAACACAATTAAAGAGTGAGTTCACACTTGTAGTTCAGTTCATTTGGTTTATTTGGTCTGGACCAAAAAGGAAAATGATACATTTGGTCCTGGTCCGTTTAGCTTTTACACTAGCATTTTTGGCAGCGAACCTAAAGATACCAAACCTAAAGGCATAGTGATACGTTCACAACCTGATTGATCGGATTGAATGATGTATATCTCATGACGGAACTCATGGAACACTCCAAGCAAAAGAAAAAGGTGTGTTTGAATTAAAGCGGCGCTGCATGTGTATGACATTACGGTCATTGTTGAATAGATATGATTTTATTTTTACCACCTGTGAACTCACAAAGAGCTCATAAAAGGCACTTTACCACTCCACGTTTGCCCTCTGCTCATTTTGCTTTGGATGCACGCTTGTTCCCTTCGTAAAAAGTCACATAGCGTTGCATCTTTTCATTACTTCCTTTTTTTGGTTAGTTCAGAAGCTTTTGGTCTGTGATGCGTTCATATATCATTCGAGCCACACCAGAATTTGTTTGGAAGCAGACCGAGACTATAGATATCTTTTTAGTGGTCCCGGTCCACTTGCTTGGTGCGCACCAGGGCTCAGATGGCACCAGGGTTTGTGTTAATCTAAACCTAACATGACAAGTGTAAACACAGCCCAAGATATTTCTTATGAAATCTGAGCGCTCTCTGACCCTCCTGTCGACAGCAAGGGCCCTACCAAATTCAAGGCCCAGAAAAGTACCAAGATTATCGATAAAGTAATCCATGTGACATCTGTGTTTTTTTTCTTCAATCTATGAGAATGTTTTGTGCAAAGAAACAAAAATAACAACTTTAGTCCACATTTTCATCTCTACTGCATCACTTGTGGACATGCATTCACGAGAGTACAAACGACAGGTATAGCAGCGTCTTCCAAAACTGTTGCAACAAAGATGGAAGCATAATTCATGCATTTAAAAATTGTAATTCCATCTCTGTTGCACCAGTTTTGGAAGTGTCTAAAAGGACTGTACCCATATGTACAAGTTATTGGTTTTGGTGATGAGTTTTTGGCTCAAGGTCTGCATTTAAAGTCACACCAGAGGTGTTCAGCTGGGATTAGGATTTCTATTTGAACCTTGCTTTATACACAAAGGCATAGTCATGCTAGAATAGAAAAGGGCTGTGTCCAAACTGTTGCTATGAAAATTAGATTCCCTAGAATATCATTATATGCATAAACATTAAGATTTGTACTCATGGAAATTACTAAAGTAGTTAAACCTGTTCCTTAGAATACTTTTGGCAATATAGTGTATTTTGTTTGGTTGCCTAATGTTTTGTTTTTCGAATTGTGGGGGAATCGTAGCTTAAAAATGCATAGGCATACATCTGGTATCTAACATGGTGTTAGCAAAAACGAAATGTGAAAAAATAAAAAGACTGAATGATAAACTTAATGATAAACAGAAAATTCTTTAGAGCGTTTAACCCCTGAAAGAATAAAAAACATACATTAATTTCTGTAGAAATAGTACAGAAAAATATCAAAGTGCATTTAACGGGTAAAAGCAAAGTGTTTTGTACTAAAACGTCTGTGAACAAATAAATCAAGCTTGCAAATGGATGGATCCATTCATTATAGGTCATGGAAATTCAGCTTTTTAGTCAGTGAAAGTCAGGGAAAAGTCAGGGAATGTGACATTTGGCTTAGAGTGGGAACCCTGTACTTTAATTCCCTGCTACACTAAAAAGTATTAATTTCTAATCAAACTAAAAATTGTACTGACCCCAAATGTTTGAATGGTATCTTTGGTCGCGTGAGGAACTGCTGTTTTTGCGTGGTCATGTCCATGTCCTTCCAAATCATTTCCAAATGATTTCATCATTTCTAATCACAAAACAGTATCTGATGTCGACAGATGCTTGCTCTTTGATTTCTTTGCCAAAACCATAATTATCCTTGAGTTCAGGTTCTAGGACTGTGATTGGCCGGGCACAGTAGTAGACTAAAGGTAAAATATCTGAGCCAACACCTAAAGGAGAGATAATTTCTTTGTGTGCTGTAGTATGGGAAAAAAAACTGAAATGACCTAAATGGTTTCTTAGATAAGCATATGGGCTTGGCCTATTTACCATATTTTTCCCATTTGTCAATTTTATGGGTCTAGCTTGATATTACAAATTTGTGTCTTACCATGTTTTTAAATGTATTATTTTAATTATAAACACTGGTTCGTAGTGCAAACAGATTTATCATTTACTGCACATTGTTATTCTTGTTATTTCCCTATAGCGGCTAATGAACCGGAAGTCTCGCCCCAAAGACTTACTTCCACGTTGAAGAAAAAGGTGGATACCATCCAGAGGTGTGACACCTATTAAAGCAGTAAGATTATCAGCTAAATTACAATTGTAACCTTACATTAAAATGTCCTGACAAAGAATATCAGTTTACTTTGCACCTGTACATTAAGCCACTTATTTGAAAAACACTGCTAATAATTTCTGCAATTGTTGCACATATCGTGCCAACACAATAACAAGGGAGGATGGAGAAATACACAACCACAAATTACTAATGTACACTGTTAAACAGTGCACAGGCCCTTTATCTCTGATGTCATTACTGCTGTGGTTTCATAATTTCCCCCATATGAATTCACATGCTCCACTGTCTGAGTCAATAGCGCTGCCCTTCATTAACTTCATCAAGGCCCCTCTAAGGAGCTCCAGCAGCTTTGAGCTTATTTCAACTCAGGGGATAGTTGTATTGATTCTAAGGAACACAATTGATTCAGAAGTCAAGTCACCTTTATTGCTATAGCGCTTTATACAGTAACGAATGTAGTGTTAAATAGGAAAGCAACAGAATAAATGATGCAAACTTCAAAAATAAGGCAAATCCTGTTGAAGCTCTAATCAGTTCAGTGTCGGTTCAGTTTAGTTCAATAACTTTGTAAAGTTCATTCCTTATGAAACAAGTTCAATTCAGCACTAAAGTTCATTCATTATGAAACGAGTTCAATTCAGCGATAAGCAACTCTAAGTAGTGTTGTTATTTAACATGAGCTTAATGATAATTCAGTTAGGTTCAAGAACAATGTTGATGTTGCAAAACTAGGAAGCTTTTACTAGGAACATCATGTGCTCTGTACTCGTGAAGAAGCTTGAGAGCAAGTTTAGCAAACTGACTGGAGGGAGACTGCAAGCGTACAATAATTCTTTGGGGGGAAAAAGTGAATTAAAATGCTTTTGTGAAAGTCAGAGGGTGTGACTAAAAGAAAGAATGTGAGTCATAGTGGAGAGAGGAAGTTCTAGTCAGTTACAGATATCCAGATCATTTATCGGGTATTATCTTATGTCAAATGTCTATTGTGATATCAATTTATCTGTCAAAATGTGCTGCTATTATACTTTTATTTTTGTCACTTGTGTTTTTGCTCTGATGGAGGATGAAGGTATAATAATGGGTGATGTCTAATTAGAGCAAAACTCAAATTCTCCAAACTAATCAAATATACAGCATTTGATGTTTTTCATGTAATCATGAAATGACTGATGTATACAGAATAGTATACCATTTTCTCATATTGTACAAGCATGGACTCAAATCATAGTACATACTAGAAGGGCTGTGGAGCTTTTTTCCAGTCCTCATTTGTAGGTAGTTAACAAAAGACCTTGTTTGATATTGAGTCAATGCTGTTTGATAATCTGTTGCGTGTGTTAATCATCAAAAGTAAGTTGTTCTATAAAGATTAATGGGTAGCACTTTATTTTACAGTCCTGTGTTCCTTATGTACTGTGTACTTATAGTAATTACAATAACTAGGTAATAACTAGGTACTAACCCTGAACCTACTCCTAAACCTAACCCTACTCGATGTAGTTACCTTATATTACCGAAACTTTCTTAGGTAGGTGCACCATAAGTACGCTGTAAGTACAAGCAAGTACACGACGTACTGTAAAATAAAGTGCAGTCGAATAATGGGTACTTGGCATTTAACAAAAGCATTTATTACACTAATGGCAGACATATAAAATTATGACATGATTATTTCAGAGATGCAATATGCAGTCTGGAGACAAGTGTAAAGCGTGGGCTGATTTTACGCATTCTGTGGTTCACAAGTCATCTGTCTGAATAAACTTACAACCTTTACATTAGCAATCCAGGTCCTATGATATACAGTGGTGGCCAAAATTATTCGAACAGTAGTATTTTCACCAACTAAAAAATGGTTTCAAGTCAGTTATTTCTATCTTTTGCTGTAGTGGAAATATCAGTTTACATCTCCAAACATTCATTTTGCCATTAATTGTAATAATCCACTGAGATTTTTTTCTGCACAAGGAGTTTGATGACAGCCAGTGCTCCACACAGAGATCTGACCTCATCATATAGTCTTCAAGATGCTTCAAGAGACTTACCTGCAAAGATACCTGAAAAAACTGTACGCAAGTGCACCTAGTGCATAAACGCAAAGGATGGTCACACCAAATGTTGATTTAATTTAGTTAATAGAACTTAATTGATAAAGTAAATCTATTTATGACATATTTTTTGACAGCATCCGTTTTTTACAGAATTTTTACACAAGTGCCTAAAACTTTTATCAGTACTGTAGCTTTGCGGATAGGGTTCCTCAGTTCTTCTGGATTTAGGCTGCGTTCACACTAGTGCGTTTTCGTTTTAAAACGCATAACTTTTGCTACGGTTACGCCTGTCGTATACACTACTCTGAGACTTTTTAACAAGCTGCAGACCCCGTTTTAGTTTGAAAACTCCGGAATTGTGTTTTAGTGTAAATAGACCATTAGCCTGTCTCAGTTTGTTCTGTTTCTTCATGTCATTCCAGACAGACTGGATGATGATGAGATCAGATCTCTGTGTGGAGCACTGGCTGTTGTCAGACTCCTTGTGCAAACAGAAATCTCGCTGGATTATTACAATTAATGGCAAAATGAATCCTACTGACTCACCACAGCAAAAGATAGAAATAACTGACTTAATACCATTTTTAGCCAGTGAAAATACTAGTGTTCTAATAATTTTGGCCACCACTATGTGACCCTGGACCACAAAACTAGTCATATTAAAAAAAATATATATATATATATATATTTGTACATATATCTGAAATCTGAATAAATAAGCTTTCCATTAATGTATGGTTTGTTAGAAAAGGACAATATTTGCCTGAAATACAACTATTTAAAAATCTGGAATCTGAGAGTGCATAAAAAAATAAATATTGATCACCTTTAAATATAATAATATAATGTAATATAATGTATAAAGTGATAAGCCTATGTCTCTGATATGCTATGTTAGAGCATCACAACAAATTTGGAGCTTAGTAAAAACTTATTTTGAAATTAATGTTATGTAATTTACATTTTTATTAGGGAAAATCTGTTGATTTCTTGTTATTTTTGAACACAAACAAAAGTCTCACTGGATTATTATAATTAATAGCAAAATGAATGCTTGGAAATGTAAACTGATATTTCCTACTGACTCACCACAGCAAAAGATAGAAATAACTGACTAAATACCATTTTTAGCTGGTGAAAATACTAGTGTTCTAATAATTTTGGCCACCACTATGTGACCCCGGATCACATAACTAGTCATAAGGGTCAATTTAAAAAAAAAAATAATAATTGAGATTTATACATGTATCTGAAAGCTGAATACACTTTCCATTGATGAATGGTTTGTTAGAAAAGGACAATATTTGCCTGAAATACAACTATTTAAAATCTGGAATCTGAGGGTGCATAAAAAAAAAAATATTGAGGAAATCACCTTTAAATATATAATATAATATAATATAATATAATATAATATAATATAATATAATATAATATAATATAATATAATATAATATATAATATAATATAATATATTTTTATAATATTATTTGAAAGTAATGTTATATCATTTACATTTTTATTAGGGAAAATATATTGATATTTGTTGTATCTTCGAACACAATTCGTTTGTACAACACTTTTTGCCTGCATCCTGCTAAATGTTGCACCATCTAGTGGTCACGTACTGAAACAACCGTTCTGTGGTCAATTTCAGCAAATTCCTTTTATAGGCTATATCAATGTTTTTTTATTACAATTTGTATTCAAACTGAAACAAATAAATTAATTAATAATTATTAGTAATATCACTCTTCATTATATAGGCTACTGATGTTGATGCATCCGTTAATGTGTAGCCTAAATAATAACCATATTACCAATGATTACCGTTTATATTTTTCTGCAGTGGCCTGCCTTTAATCCTTTTTTGTAATGTTTATAAACGACTCGTTAGCCAATTATCACCATCTGGTTCTAAAGCAATTGTGACTTCTTGAACGAATTGTTTTCATATCCTGAGGAGCTGGGAGCGGTTAGGATGTAGATGACTATTATAACACTAATAAGAATGAACTTTGCTAAAATGTCCTTGTTTCTTAAATAAACATAGGCGTGTGTAGAACATTAAATGAATACTGTCAATTATGGGTCTGCGCTTTTGATTGTATTAGTTGTGCTGCCCCCTGTTGGACGTGAAGGTGAACTTCTAATACAAAGTTTGAAAGTGTGCTTGAGGCGTTTAGGTTTTGATTAGGTGTGGTGGAGTTTTGAATGTATTCAACTGCAGGGCATTAGATGATGTTTTAGACAGCACAATACATGTTATAAACAAATTACAGAAGCTTTTCCCATCTGATACAAATGATTGACAAATATTATTTTAGAAGGGGCAACAATCTAAGCCTATCTTTATTATATGCACTGGAATTGACAGCTAGTATTATTTCTTATCCAAGTAGATTTCCCAGCAAATGTGTAATGAAATCACAGCGGCTCACCGCAGAGGAAACCCTGCACCTGCTGCAGTAAGTCAGTTAGAATTCTCTATAAAGCATCACAGAGAGACAATGAGGTAGAGCTGATGGACAGACACAAAATAGTCTGGTTCACTCCTAAACTCTTTGCCCTGTATTGCACTTCTGCATATACAGATCCATTAATGTCCATCAGCTCACGTCATCTTTCCTCTGAGATTAGCAGGATTTTAGAGCGCAAACTGTGGCACGTAATGAGGAGGATGTTTGAAAAAGAATCGCAGCAGATTGCTTTCACTGGTTTATTAGGCAGCCTGCGGGTTCAAACATGTCTCTCCTTATGAAAGATTAAAACGTCAGATGAAGGCTGCGGCGTATGCATTAACATACAACTTCCAGGGTCGCAGAACATTGTGCATCTTAAATTCTGCAGAGCATGACTATATTGAATATTTTCCCATGCAGTCGACATAGTATTTTTCAGTGAGTTGCTAGTTAACAGTGTTGATATGCTTGTCTTGCTTAAGGCTTAATGCTCTTGACCTTTTCACATTTGATGTGTTAAGGCTTAAGCGAATGATGATGTCATATTTGTGAAAGGTGATGAGGTTGAGAGCGATGGAGTTTTTTTTTTTTTTTTTTTTTTTGTTACTGTTAACACTGAGCTTCACAATGCTGTCATTCATTCTCTTCTTACCTTTCACTTAATTCTTTAGGCACTACAGGCACACACATACACACACACACATAATTTAACACCGGTTGCAAGTCTTATACATTACTTGTCAACTTTTTTGTGTGTATGCAGCTGGTTTTCAAAAGTTTGCATAGCAAGCGCAGAATCTATTGAACAATAGAGAAGAGTGTATATTGTGGGCCTGTTTGGAACTCTGGACTGTTTTAGGGTGTGTGCTTCCTAACATGACTAGTTCCTTTTTGTTTACGAGAAAACGGCCAACAGGTATTCGGTTATAGAACAATGTTTTTTTTTCATTGTTAGAGATTGCTATTTCTTAGAAATTGAATTGTGTAATATGTCTTAACATGCTATTTTAAAGCGTTATTTGTTTTATTTATATTTTTAAGCTTTGTGTATTGTTTTTGTTTTTTGACAGTCTGTTTTTTGACTTGTATGTACTTGTTTTATTGTATAATTTCAAAGATCAGCGTTTTTCATGTTCAATGTTTTTTTGTGTGTGGTGTGTGTGTGTGTGTGAGTTATTAAAAATCATTTATTTTTTCACATTTTAGAATTTATTTGTTCCATCTATTGCATTTAGCTTTTAAGTGTTGCTTTATTGGTGGCTATTGCTTGAGACAGAATTATATTTACACTTAGTCAAAAGCATTTGAACAGTAAGATTTTTAATGTCTATTTAAGTGCTCTCTTCTGCTTACCAAGCCTGCATTTATTTGATTGTTTTTTTTTATATATATAATATTTTTTAAAATATTTTTTAGATTTTTTTTATCTGCATTTAAGTACAGCAAAAACAGTAAAGTTAAAAAACAGTAAAATTGTTGTAAAAACTGTTTTCTATTTGAATATATTTCAAAATGTAATGTATTTGTGTGATCAAAGGTAAATTTTCAGCATCATTACTCCAGTCTTCTGTGTCACATGATCCTTCGGAAATCATTCTAATATGCTGATTTGCTGTTTGAGAAACATTTATTATTATTATTATTATTATTATTATTATTATTATTATTATTATCAATATTAAAAAAAAAAAATCTGGATTCTTTGATGAATAGAAAGATCCAAAGATCAGCATTTATCTGAAATAAAAGGCTTTTATAACTTTATACACTATAATATTCACATGTTTGGAGTCCATATAATTTTTATTATTATATTTAATTTTTATTTTATTTTTGGTAATACTTTTATTTAGCAGGGATGC
The DNA here is from genome assembly GCF_049309525.1 of Garra rufa. Lineage (NCBI taxonomy): Eukaryota > Metazoa > Chordata > Actinopteri > Cypriniformes > Cyprinidae > Garra > Garra rufa. Next base: position 29,876,235 of record NC_133376.1, read on the forward strand.
TTTAAATTGATCAAAAGTAATGATATAGACATTTATAATGTTACAAAATATTTCGGATAAATTTCAGATAAATGCTGTTCTTCTAAACTTTCTATTCATCACAGAAACCTAAAAAAAAATCCACGCAGCCATTTTCAAGATAGTAATAATATTAATAAATGTTTTTTGAGCAGAAATTTGGAATATTACAATGATTTCTGCAGGATCATGTGACTGGAGTAACAATGGTAAAAATACAGCTTTGAAATCACAGGAATAAATTACCTTTTAAAATATATTCAAATAGAAAAGTTATTTTAAATAGTGAAAACATTTCAGAATTTTACCGTTTTGCTGTACTTTGGATCAAACAAATGTAGGCTTGGTGAGCAGAAGAGACTTCTTTAAAAAAGAAAACTTTTTTACATACTACATATTTTCAAGTACTAGTGTATGCTGCGCATCAACATGCATTACATCCTCACAATATTATTAGAACACAATCACAGCTGTTATTTTGGGAAAAATATTCTGTATCTCTCTGCATCCAAAATTAAAAGCTTCTTGCAGTCTGGACAGCTTATAGGCTTTATTTAAGCATTGCATTACATCATCAGTCCTCCGTTACTCGCTTCCCACTGCAAAACAATAGAAGAAGGTTGCATTTGGGCCTCTGATACTATTTTTGTTAATTCCACACACATCCGTGCGTCTGTGATTTCACAGTACACACTGTGTGGAATGCCTAATCGATTTTGGAGTCAAAACATTTAAGATGTTTCTTTTTAATATAAGTTGAGAAAGCAGGAAGTGTCTGAGTCATGGAAGTTTACTCCATGTCTGATCGTTCACACGCTCCCACACTAGCACACGCCTGCGGCCAGAGAAGCCGTCCCGGCGTCACACTCAGCTCATCAAAGGCAGGGCCGTGTCAGACACACACACCCGAATACACAAAAAAGAACACTCAAGCATGTCAAAGGATAGGATATATACACGGATACACACAAGCTCTGGCACATCCTAAGAAAGGTAGACACACTTTGACCAACGAAATGCAAGCACATCAGATGAAAGGGTATAGACATGCATGCTAGCAATATGCCAGCACATTTTCCAAACACAAAAAGAGCAGAGATATGCACACAAAGAACGTACCAGAGAAGAGGCACATCTACAGATGCAGGTACAGACACATAGTTGCCCTATAGAAAGCATATAATCATGAGTTTTTTCAAAGAATGGTCTGATCTTAAAGGAGCAGTTCACTCAAAAATAAAAAATCAGTTTTTTTATTCACCCTCATGTCGTTCAATGCCTGTTAGAGAGTATTCATTTTGTGGGAAACAAAAAAGGTATTTCTCCTCTCTCCATATCTGCAAAATCAGGGGGGTCCATTCTTTTTTAGACCTCTTTCATTGCACTGACAAAAACAGCTAAAACATTCTGCTTTTGTCTTCCCCAGAACTACAGAAGAAAGAAAATCAAACAGGTTTGGAATGACATTAGACTGAGTAAATGACAGAATTTTCAGTTTTGGGTGAACTATCCCTTTAACTAAAGGCAGTGACACATGTGAAGTTTTCCATGCGCACCTCCACACCCATAATCCTCACATACATTCTCTCCAACAATTCAAGCTCACCCCATCTGATGTTTGCTCACTCTTTAAAAAAAACTCCAGCTCAGTCAGTGGGTCCTGCACATATAGTGACTGGAAGAGTCATTCTGGGTCAGTACCAGCTGGCCTGTGTTCATTTTTCCCAAATGCATTCGCATGATTTAACAGTCAAAATGCATTTCAGAACCTATTGAATAAGGCATCCTACTCTTGAACAAGAGAGTTTGTAGCTTTGCACTAAACCAATATGAGTTTCCAATGACCAGTGCCAGTACTGACATCTATAGAGAGAGCATAATGGCTAATAGCCAACATAATGCAGTTATTTTATGTATTTTTGTACTGTATTTACTTGAGGAAAAACAAAAAAGAGAAATGGAATGATCATCGAAAGACATGGCTCTCTGTGGATTTTGGAACTGACACATAACCTTTACATTAATTACCAATGTGGGCACCTGTTTTTGAACAGTGCCAAAAATCATCTCAAAATAGCCAAATGTCAGATGATTAACTGGCCTGTCCAATATTGTTCTATAGAAATGTGTTTGTAGTTGCTTTGAAATGGGACATTGCCAGTTATATTGTTAAAAAACGATAAATATTAAGTTAAGTTTACTTTGGAAATATAAAAATAGTCGTTTTCCTTGAAATTCTGAATGTGTTTGCAGGTCAGTCAGTTTTTCACGGAGAACTAAGTAACCGCGAGAATGTGCGAGGTCATCACACCCCGACCTTGCGCTTAAATCGCTTCAATCTGATTGGACAATCTGTGCTTTTGCCAAAATGGGTGGTAACAACATCGCAGTTCAGTTCATCAATATATAGACTACTCATGCGAGAGTAATAAAACTGGCTAATAATCTGGTTAGTAGAACATGTAGGCTATTAGGAAATATATAAGTGCAATTTAAAACATATTTAGCCTAACCGCTGCAACCTAATATTGGCTAGAATTGATTGTCATATTTGCAAAGAGTTTACGTAGGCCTGTTACGGATATTTAACGCATCTCTTTATCTTTGCTTCACCAATAGGCTATATTAAATATATTTAATTATCGAAAGAAAAATAATTATTGTTAATATTAGAGAGCCTAGCTAAACTTTTTCAGTTGTTCCATCCATTCACACGTACGACTGTTGAATAAAACTTAACTTAACATAGCTTATATTCACTCGGCTGTTAGTTAAATTGTGAACATTTGACTAGTCCAGAATTATTAGCTACACCTTGCTGGAGTTCAGAAAGTATGGGGGATTTGACGAAATTTGTGAAGGCAGTTAAAATTAGTTTTGGTGTTATTCGGTGCAGCTGTTAGTCGTATATCAAAATGAAATACTGCAAATGTTAAATATGGTTTCCCTAAATATCTAGTGCCAACCCAAAATAAAATATGCATTTAAGATACCACTGAATTATAGATTGCGTTTCACTTTTTTCTAAACGCTGTAACACAAAAATGCAAATAAGAGACATTGCACAGTTTGAATAACAAAATTACCCATTATTATGGAAATCAGAAATGATATCAGTGATGCTAATAATATCTGTTACAGTAGTCATACAATACAAAGACTATCGGGTGAGATATTTGGGTAACACAGCAGCCGCTGAAAAAGGCTGTAGGCTGTTTGGTTCCGCTATATAAATATTTTTAAATACTTTCGAAAAGACAGTGACATTGCGTGTTAGGCCTACGGTATTTTTGAAAAGAAAAAATAGGAATGTATTGTTTCAATTTAAACTTGTTAGCTTCAGCATGCATAATTATAATATCAAGTTAACAGATTAACACAACTGTGCCATTGCCATTTCAGACAACAAACAATTGCGAATTGCAAGATATTGCAGGAAAATATTCCACGTCAGGGAATATGTGATTACACATTTTAAATACATTTTCCCCAAAAAGAAACGACTAAAGTTGCTTAGGTAGCGCACATAAAATAACCAAGAACACGGCAAGACAACACTGTGCACTGTGCAGGGAAGACAATGCGAGTTACATATGAATGCAAACTTTTGGCGCTTCTCTTCGTCATGCAAGGACATGTTTGTAGTTTTCTGCTGATAATGCGCATTAAAATGCCTTACCTTTATGCAGTCTTCTAGAGAATAAAGGGAACAGCTTTCCGGGCTGTGTTTAGGCCGACTGAAGGGTTCCTCTCTGGATCTGCTCTGTATTGCTCCCGTGGGCCCCCCGCTCACAGTGTTTATTGAGATGTGTATTGGGACCCCAGACCGTCATGTTGCTGGGAATGAATAATTTAGGCCTGGTTAGATTGAGAGCTCTTCACTGAGTGAATCAGGAATGCGTACACCTGAAAACGCTTGATTTACGATCTGTAGATTTTAGACGAGCTATTGTTGTTTTAACGTAGACGCTTTAAATTAGCATAGGCGTTGTGCTTTTCATTCAGCTGCGGTACTTATTTTCAATAAGTTCATAGTAGCATTCAATTTTACAATTTCCTCCACCCTTGTTCTGTCTGCCTCATTAATCATCACTATATAAGAGCATTCATGTTAAACAGCTCGCTTGTGTTGTACCCAAAGTAAATGTTCGCTCATCTGTACGCGCTGTGACATGACTTTCAAGGATTGAAACACACTCACACACACGCCTGTCTGTTGCATACCTCTCTTTGTTTTGATTGCTCTTCTATAAATGAGATTGTCTGTGCTTTTGAGGTCTTTTATCGGCTATACATGCATCAGTGCAGTTAATGACGGACAACAGACAGGGCCTAACAATAGTAACAGTGTAAATATTTCCCGAGAAAGAGAATAAGTGCGTATTAAATTGGAATTAAATAACCTCGAGAGTGACTGTACAATAGCAGTTATATTTCCTCAATCCTCTTTCCACTCTTTATTTATTGTAAAGCAATTTCTTGACAGTAATTAGACGCTGCGAGGATTTCTTTGTTTACAAACAGCCAGTGTCGCGATTACTTCTAATTATATGCGCCAAGCTACTGTGAGTCTGATAAAAATGCAGTTTTGTTTGCACAGTGGGATGGCACTATTATAAGTAATCTATAATTCATATGACATACGAGCCTTGTTTTCAACTTAATCACGATCTGATGAGTTTAATACTGGGCCATCATGTATCACATCATATTTTATTTGTTATTTTTTTAAAGGAGTTCAGCTGGCAGATGGCTCAGTGATGTGTGGTCCAGCCTGGCCCGATCTTATTGCAATGTTATTTCAAGCATCGGTGATCACTGGAGGCCCTGCCTCTAGTCAGTCTTGTATATTCGACTCCTAATCTGCTCGGGACATCTCGCCCTCTTCACCGGACTTCTCGTGTCACGCTGATGTGTATTAGATACGTTCTCCTTCCTTCTCTCTTTCTATAAACCTTCGAAGTGCCACAAAGCAACAAATGTGTGCTACATAGATGAGAATGCAATAATTGTGAAGAAAACGTTTTGAAATGTTTTAGAACAATATATTTACTTCCATTAAATAAAACACAATAGTTTATTTTTGGGATGTTGAAAAACGAAACAAAAATTCCGTACCAAATATTATACACAGAGCAAAAACCAAGTTCATTTCGCAGAAACATTTGCGTATTATTACCCAGGGTTGCTATTCTAGATCTATATTCACACAGACATTTAATAATAAATTTATAATATCACACACACGACTGGTGCGTTTAGTATGTACATTCCCTTGATCGCAAGCAAGACATGATTCCTGTACGTTTTCCACATGCTGTGTTAAACTGAATTCTCGAAAATGCTTAAGAGTTAGAGCTTTCGCCTCTACAAATTGGAGATGATATTAAGATATATGTATAGCCTATATACAACCGTTCAGTCAGTTACTGTCCAAAAGTTGTGAAACGTCAAAATAAATGAGCTTTTTTTAAATATTCAGGTATCCTAAACTCTTCACTGGCTAGTGTGCACTTGCTAGTGTAGAGAACAAATCTTATTAGAAATGGCGCGTTTGCCTTCCGTCCCCGCTTGACATTCCATCACAGGATTGGACGCGTTTCAGTGGTTTATTCTTCTAGTGCCCTTGAAACAAAAAGTGTAGTCTCTCGTTCCTGGGATTCGGGATTGTAAATGCTACAATCGTCTCCTACACCGGTCTATCCACTGCGTACTGGCAGGCGCTGAGATTGGAGGCCGGGTTCTGCACGCTCGCGTATCCAAAACTCGAGTGCTGCTTGGCTTTCAGTCTCAGACTGGCAAGACTGGAGTTACAAGTGTCCCGGTAAACATACGGAGGTGTCGGCGGGGCGTAAGGGCACGCCGGCGTGGGAACCCCCGAATTTAGAGAGGGGTTGCTGAGGTTATTCAAGTTATTGAGGCTGTTTAAGCTTGATCCGGGTACGCCGGTGACAGCAGACGGAACCATACTGGAGGACATGCTCATTGAAGAGATGGAGTTAGGTGGGGAGAACATGGTCTGAGACGACAGCGGATTGACGTTCATGGAATTGAAAAAGGGGAAGCTTTTGGTAGACAGAGAAGCTGACGTGAGCCCCTTTGCTGCCCAGTTGTTGTACGTGTAGCTGGGGTACATGTCATCGTAGGGCTGCATGAGTCCGTTGAACTGAGGGCCGAAACCGTTTTTACACAACTCTGCCTGTTGGTTCCTCTCCCTTTTTCTCCATTTTGCCCGTCGGTTCTTGAACCACACCTGCAACAAATGTAAAAAATAATTTAGCTTCTTAATTACACTACATAATTCATTATTAAATTAATGAATAAGGAAAGCGACGTTGGTAAGTCTTGTAAGTTTTCGGAATTGCTGTCACCGCGGCTATTAAAGAACAACACAAATGAGCTACTGCTCAGTTTGTTTTTGGTAGATAAATGATATGGGTGGTGGTGGTGGTGTCAAACCCAGTTAGATTCTCTAATTAAGTCGCTTTTTATCAGTTACCCGGAATCTTGTCTGATCCCGGGAATCCCAATACACATCCAGTCTTATTGCGGCCAATGGGCCGCCCGACGCCTCAAATGTGTATTCTCCCTAAGCAGGCGGAGACACACTAACCTTAAGTATATACAACACCAGAATGACAATCACAAAATACAAGCTTTACACCTCTTAAAAGGCGACTGTGTGACTCCATTAAGGTCTGTCATCGTTAGGGCGTCACTTGTGTTGATTGCAAACAATTTGACTCACCCATAATTAGCCTCTAACCAAACACTGACAGATTTCTATTTAAATGATTAAATAAAGTCATATTTGGCATGTAACCTAAATTAACATCACGCAACTTTAGCTAGTATAGCATGTAGCGCCTGCAGTTAAATATAAACATCTTTATATGCATGAACAAAATAATTACTATAACACTAAAACACTAGGCCTACTAATAAGTTAATTATAATTATATTATTATATAATTAATAATCATCATTAATTTTTAAGGGTTCTTTATTATTATTTCAACTAGGCCTGTTGTAAGCTTATGTATAGCCTACACAATTTTATTACTTTTTTAAAAAAAGAACTTGGACCGAATTGTGGGTTTGTTTCCAAATGGCAATTTCCATAAAATCAAGTCTTCAATTTAACACACATTATTTCACTCATCAAACTTACTCTGACTCTGGCCTCTGTTAAATTAGTCCAAACAGCGATCTCCTCTCTAGTGGACATGTCCGGATAGCGATTCCGCTGAAAAGTGGCCTCCAGTTCCTGAAGCTGTTGGCTAGTAAAATGCGTTCGTTGCCGCCTCTGTCTCTTCTTTTTCGACGGGTCATCAGTCGAATCTTCGTTTTTACTCTGTCCCTTCTCTTTCTCTGAAATGCAAAGTAATACAATATTTTAACATAATTAATTAATCCAAGAGGAACAATTTTTAAGCTTCAGGCTTAATTTTGACACATTGGAGAAGTCTGCGTGAGGGAGATATATCTAATTCCGTTTTATTGAATTGAAAATATTTGACATCATAGTAACAAGTAGGTTCCCTGGTAACAACTTAACGGGCTATATTTAATTAACGATGCTCATGAACTAAATGTCGTATGAACCGCCAACAGTACCTGTAAAAATCCAAATGCAAATGCTCTAAAATCAAGGTTTAGAAAATATATTTAACCACAATGAACGCAACATGCATTTTCATCATACAAAGAAAAAAAGAACATTAGCTATAGGGAATGTTTGCATTATTCCATACAAAACGCAACTCCACAGTGTAAACATTTGTTAGACGCTCACATTTTCACACACAATTTAAGTAAATAAAGCCTTGTCAAAGGGCATGATTTATGTAGCCTACTTCAATAGCCCTATGCATCAACTAACTGCCAGTTCCATGTCTTGATATATTTGCATGCCTCGCACTGTAACCTACTGTTTTCAAATTGAGGGAGAAGTTTTAAACGGTTTCTTTTCAGAGGCAGTACACCTAATGATAACTGACACCAAACCCGAAAAACACCCCAGTTAAAAAATCCCTTCAGAGGACCAGGGCTTACCTACGGACTCTGGACTGGAGGTGTCTGAAACCGTGTGTACCTCCAGCCTGTGTTTCGAGTCCACAGACCGCTGAAGCGGTTGCAGACTAGAGGCCATCGTAAGCGGCGAGTGTTTACTCCCGGTAATGTGGTGATTGTGGTGATGGTGGTCCAAACTCAACGGATCCTTCATAGAGGTCATGGATAACACAAGCGATTTACGGAGAGTTCGCAAGCAGATATTACTTCCTCAGCGAAGGTCACAAAAATAAAAATTAAATAAATAAATAAATAAAATGAATGTGTCCAGTAGTGAAGTATCGGCAAGCGTTGTCAGTGCTCCTTTCTCACTTAAACCACTCAAAGCGACACTCCTCAAACGGCTGTTATCGTAATAAAATAAACCCAGTGCTGAAGAAAGTCAAAGTTTTTTTTCTTTTTTTTTCGTTTCGACTGGGTAACAGATATCTCGGTTTCAGCCGAGAGCTAAAGGAGAGCCAGAGTGACAGGGACAGGTATGTGATATTATATCCACTTGCATACACACACACTCTCCTGCACATCACAGCTCTCGCTCTTCATTTCAGCTGTCCTTCTATCCGTCCAACCGAGCTGCTCCATGCGTCCTGACGTCACACACACTCCGCCCACAATCTGACGGAACATTAGAGCCTATACATGACAGATTTTATGGCCAACCGACTAAAAAACGGCCCTTAGAAATGAGAAAATGCAGCCTTTTTTCTTTGAAAAGCATGTAAATAAAGAGAAGCTGTGCACTCACTATAGTGGCTTCCGAGAAAGCAAAATGTGTTAAAGAAGTTTTCCAAAGCACACCTGGCGATGTTTCAACTTTTTCTCAGCAGGTATTATTAAAACACCGTTTTATTAACATTTTAACTTAAACAGATTTCTGTCAAAGTACAACAATCTTCGCAAATGGCACAACTAAATACGAAAAGGTATAACGCCGCTGTTTAAGATGCTCATTTCTCAATAAAAGCTCTGCTTTTGTCGCGTTAATTGGATGATTCTTCGGGACAATGAGTTGACAGAGTATCAAAGACCGCGTTACAAATTCATTGGTAATAAGTATTAGACTGTTAAATAATGTCATTACACTATAAATAATAATTGTATGCCTATTGAATAAATAGAAAAAAAGTGAATTTCTGCTTAAATTAATTTTGTAATTTAATTTAGAAACTGAAAGCACTTTGGCGAGGTGCATTTGTGCGCCTCGGGCCCGTGATTATTTCGCGGGAGAGAGCACCCACTTTGCTTTTCTGAGTATGCTACATTTAATCTGATAAGAAGCTCATTTGCTTAAGAATTTTAAATGGGCATCTTTAATGACTTCAAGCTACTTCACCTTGTTATCTCAAATTACCTCAAAACACTGCAATAATTTACATACGTATAATAACTGCATTATTTTGTTGAAAAGAAAAACATTCATTTATTAGCCCTAATTAATTTCAAATGATGGATAATTTTCCCAAACTGCATTTCTTAGTTATAAAATAACATCACAGGGAAGAAAAATGCTTTTCCTGGTTGGATTTGTTTTACAATTATGATGATATTTTAATTGTGATTTAAATTGAAATATCACAGTAAATGGGCAAAAAATTTAAACTAACAGAAGCGGCAAACCCGATTTCTTTGTTACAAGCAGATGATTGCAGCTTTCATAATTAATATTAAATCTCAATAAGTGAGGAAATTAGTGTAACTAAATGAGCTACTGAACTTTATTTTTTGTTTCTCTGCTTGTCCTGAAAAAACAAACAACACCTGAAATGTCAAACATACCAAGTAGAGGAAAAAACGGAGAAAAGAGCAATGCAGTCAGGTGCTTATGAAAATGACCCGACCGTCTCCATCTCTGACTTTGATTCAGCTCACGCTCTCAGTAGTGGATATTAATTTACGGCATAATATATGATCCTGGAACCGACAAATCTTGTATGTACAGGTCTTTTTGTATGAGAATGCGACCTCGCGTTCAATGCATTTGCGCCCAGACACAGCACATTATTAAAGATCATGTTTCGGTCTGTTTTCTCACACTTGGCAGTCAGTTTTATTTTATTTATCTTTAATATAAAATAATAATGAATACATATTGAATATACAAACAATCACATTCATATCAAAATTATTCTGGACCTCAAATATACCTAAATATGTTTTACGCACGGAAATGGTAATTTTGCGCGTTAGAATTCCAAGGGCAAAAGTTGCAGAGCTCGATTCTTGTTAAACGCACTGATAAATGTGGGCTAGATTATTGCTCTGTATTTATTCTGGACCCTCAAAATGCTTCAGAGCGCACTCACTGCCTGCTGTGGATTATTGGCCATGGCGCACCACAGAGCCATTAATTACCAATTCAGTCAATATAAGGGAGACGACAAAGCCTTTTCCATAGGATTAAGAGGACATTAGATTCTTCCATTAGTATATTCCTCCTCACGAGGAGGCTTTCATTACACATTTACTTTTCCCCTGAGTCTATCTAACAAGCGCTGCATACATTACTGCAGAGGAGACGAGATTGTCGGTAATCAAGTCGCTCCAATGTCTTTTCCTCTTACGCTGCTGTTTGCATTTTTATGCTCACTTTTTCCTTTTATCTCTTATCTGCTATATCTGCATCGGCTCTAGTCCATAGCCAGTATTAAATGACAATGGGAAATTGGATATAATGGGATGAAGAGTGTTGTGATTTGTTCTTAGTTTGCTTTAATTAGCTTAATGAAGATGCCAGACGATATGGAGACCGGCCACGCATTAAGCACCTTCTAGTAGCCTGTACAGTTTTTCCAATGCAGTTTTAATTTAGTCTCTGTTAAAATTGTCAGTGTGCGCTAAATTATAATTTACTAGAGAAAAGGTTATATATATATATTGTGCTGAATCTACATTCTATCGTCTATCATACTGAATTATAATTTGAACTATATCTGCTTTTTAATATCTTACTGGCCACGTTAAAATTTTTTTAAAGTGAACACCTATCCGCAAATAGGCATTGTTTCACCAGGCATTTTGAAGAATCGGATCAGTATTTTGTTTGAAGAAATTTAAGATATTTTAAAGATCATAAACCTTCAAAATCACACCGACTTTGGCTTTAAAACTCTAAATTCCTCTAAATGAGATGATACGCGCTATCATGAATACGTTCTCACTTAGCCATGTATGATCCTGTCCTACCACCAGATGTCCATCTTTGACTATAAACGTCTAATGGTTCCGCTTTGCTTGTAACCAGTCATACGTCAAACACCAAAGGTAGTTTACAAACGCCTTACGTAGACCAGTTTTTCTAGCTGCGATTAGGATTTTATATAGGCCAGACAGTGTTGAGACGTTTGATTAAACCAACCAAGGATATTAATGAATCCAGATCTTCTCTGGAGATTTAACAAGGAGGAGGGCTTGTCATTCACCAAGATCTTCTTACCTAATTGAGCACACGTTGATGCAAGTTTGCGGCAGTGGGAGTCCATTTGTTAGATTATACGTTGAGCACCTGTGAAAAAAGAGAAATGTTTAGTTTATATTTTATTAAACTGTTGATATCATGTCAGGAATAATCATTTGTGTAGTCCAACGTCTGGACTTTTTCACACATGACCGGCCAATCAGTGATATATTTCAAATCCATTGTCATATATTGGATAGTTCCTGTCTGTAATGGGATGTGCACATTCCTCATCATTTGTTTTGAAATCCCATAGCGCTTGCTCGAGTCCCTCCTAATTAAGACTCGTGTCTCCAAACGCACATGAAAACAAGGCACAAAGAGGAGAGACCGTGCACCGCGTGTGTGTGTCAGTGAGAGAAAGAGAGCAGTTTGAGCGCTAGAAGTTGAGTGATTCCGCGGTAAAATCAGGGGATTAGTGTCTGATTGAGATGTCTGTCGGTTGGATATTACAAAATTCATTATCTCAGCTCTATACTAACCCGATATGAAGTAACACAGATGGGCCTTTATTAGCCCAGGCTTCAGCTGTTTGCTTATGATAATTTCAGTCGGAAATTTGCATGCAATCCTGCTGTTAACCGTTTTCCCTCTCCATTTTTCTCTCTCCGAATGCAACGCTTTACTTTAGCCCTCCCCTCATATCACCTGCCTCGCATCTGTGCCTTTAGTCAAAGGCTTGAGACTCTGGAAATTAAATTTGTGTGCGTTTCTTTGTATATGTATGCCGCCTTTTATGCCATTCGTGTGAGGGCGAAAGTCATTAATCCAAATACGATTTTGAGATGCGTGTATAAAGTTACAAATTTATTTTAAATAATTAAGTTACCACACAAAGTAGGCTGTGAAATGGCCAACTAAAGTTGTGTCTTTCGTTATTCTGAACATGTTAATGGCATCCGTTCCGTTTTGATTTGGACTGCTTGTTAATTTTATTATTATTGTTATTATAGATTGGTAGTTTTTTGTTTTACGCAAATAAAATACATGTTTTTTTTTTTTGTTTTTTTTTTAAATATGTAGCCTACTCTGACAAGGTCATTTCAATCAGGAAAAGGTAAGATACAAAACATTACACGACATAAGTGCATAAGATTTTAACTTGGACTACATGAATCCAAATTCATCAGCATATGAAAATTTGTATGTAGAAAACGTGTTTATATTTTTGTAATGTATTACTTATTTTATTTAGTATTTTATTCTATTTAAAATTTAGTCCACACAATAACAACAGGACAACATACTATTATTAATAGTAATAGTAATAGTAATAGTAATAAAAAGGTATTCTTTGCTAATTTTGTTCCAGTGATTAATTGGGGTAAATGTTTTACTTTTCTTTCCATATCTTTATTTTAAACTGCAATATTATTTTAACATAATATTAAGAATAGTGCCATGATAATCTCAGAGTCTTGCGCGCCTAAAAAGATTCATTAATACCATGATTTACTTCAGTGTTGCTTGTTTGAATCTTTTTCAGCTAATATTAATTTACTGGTATATAAAAGAATAAAATAAAACCACTGTACTAGTTTACAGAGATATTTTACTAAGACAAGAGCGCCTTATTTTCAAAATCAACTGGTTGACTTTCATTTGCATAAATGTAAATTTAAATCATAAATAATTGTTCAATATTAGCTTTTAATTTAATTCTTAATTTACTTCTCTATTTTCATCGCAAATGTTAATACAAAAACGATTCATTTTAGGAGTGTTTAAAAACTGTATTTAAAAGGTTGTTTGCAAATTTTTGAAAGCAAATTTCGTTAGCATGATTTATTTCTGCTGGCACTATCCAATAATACATGTGTTAATGTACATTACACGCTATAACTATAAAGTTGTCCTTGTCCCGTTTGTCTCGCAGTGTTAACGACATATTATAATAAACTGCAAAGTCAAGGTGAGACCTGCCAGTGCATCACTTATCATGCCTCTCCATCTAACTACACTTAAAGCTGAAGTTCACCCGTGGCTGGCAACCCTGAGGTGGAACGAATTCCTTCACTTGCATTATCTCACATTCAAGATAGGGTGTCATGTGCACTTACCAGTGGTTGTTGAAAAGCGGCGCTTTGCAGCCGTGCCAGTCTGGATTTTCTTTTGCTTTTTAAAAAGATAAATTCCACACCTTTGAACAAGTTTATCTGTGCCCTTGATGATGTCCGGGTACACAAACTGTTGCTACCAGGTCCAAAAGAGATCGTAACCTCTTCTTCCTCAATGAAAACGATTAGGGATAGCCTATCTCTGGGTTCTTTCAAAGAACGCGAAAAGAGGCATATGTTACCTTCAACCCAGAGTGTCTTAAGCTACAAACTCATAAGTTGCTTTAGTAACTCATATTTTCTGCAGAGCCTCCACGACTGCAACTTTTTTCCGCAGAAAGACGCAGAGAGTGGTGCATTTCCCCCTCTCACGAGCTTTGACTGTCAGCGCGTGGGCGTGAGTGAGAGTTTGTGTGTATAAGCGCGTGCGTGTGCATGCGTGCCACAGTGGGTGTGTTTGTATGCACAACCAACACGTAGAGTGTGTGTAAGGGGTGAACTTTGTGATGCGAATCGGTAGGCTAAATTAGACAACAAATTAGCCATTAAAACACGGTAATACGTTAATTCAACCAGCAAATTTAACCCAATGGACGCGAAAACACTCACGGCTCAATATCAATCAAATCAAGGTATTTTTTTTTTTTATTTAGCTGCCCTTAAACGGGCCACTGTTATTATACTGTCTATGTTCATTTCTTAGAATATTTTGTTAAGTAGCGGAGATATTGACATAACGAAATCCAAAAATGAACGAGTTTACACGAACATAGTTTAAAGCTTTGCTTTTTCCCTTTGCTTTGCAATTATTATAGTAAAGTTTTTTTTAATATACATTTTATTTATATATTTGTATTGTTAATATCGAATGCTATTAAAAGTATGAAAACAATACAGGCCTGTTATTATAGTAGGGTATTTTGATTTATTTTATTAGTCCATAGCTATAACACAGGTAGTCTTGAAAGTCTGACTTAGTTTTATCTAAAACTATAGGCCTAGCTGTTTGCAGATGTGATGCTATATATCGGCTGACAACAAATTGAACAGTTTTAATTTAATTTATTTCGATTTTATTTTATTCGATTGTATTTTAAAACACTAACTTCTGTTAAAACCTATGTGTGCTTGAGCTGTGTCGGTCTGGAATGAAGTGAACAGCTGGCTTGGATGCAAATGATCTTTAAAGATCCGCGTAGCCTACACCGGACTGATTTCCATCCACATCTCGTGCAAGCAAAGCAGACCGGACGGAGGTTTCACTCGCCTAATCCGTTTTTTACATTGTGGGTCATACACCCATTAAGCAAGTAATTAATGCGCTCGGCCATGGGGGAATTCCCAAGCCTGTGTTGGAATACCCCACTCTCTCTGTCACAGCTTTAATAGGCCTGGGAGCCTAAAATGACATGCATGTTTATCTGTAATTCTACACGCTGACTATTGCTATTATCTAGGCTACTGCGATTACCTGAGACAAATATATCAAATAAAAACTCAAGGAGTATATTTTTGTTGGTGCAAGTAAAATAGATGCATCCATTCGATATCCACATATACGTGTATTTAAATTGTTGCTTCAAAATACTAAAATGTTTTTTTTTTCTGTGTTTAATAGGGTTTAATAAGGAAATTATTTATCAATGACAGTTTCCGCAATCCTCGTTTGCGTAAATCTGCCTATTTCTAATTTCCAATTATAACCATAAAATGGTTTCACAAATATCTTTGTATTGTTTCCTTTATACATTATATATTGTTGTGATTGTAAAGACTTTAAAAAACACTGATTTGGCGAATCCATAAAAATATAGATAAATAATTATATAAGTAACTTCTTAATCGCCGAAGAACCGTATTGTCTACAGCTTACACAGCCAAAATAATTTATAAGATTCTTGTCTAAACCTAGCCTTTTAAAGCATTGAAAAAACCTTATATTTTTTTTAGAGTCAATGTCAATCACATCCTTCTCATCCGAGCAGCGGTTTTGTGGGAGAGACGCGTCCTCGCATCGTTCTTACCTTCATCTGGCAGCAGCTGGAGCCTTTGCTTTCTCACGCTGCAAAAGCCTGCAAAGGAATGCCTAAAGTTCAGAAAAAGGGGTCGCTCGAAGATCTTCATGCCTCGGGGGCAGACCGGCGGCTTCTTTTCATTTCTGCCTCGTTATCGATTCGCTGTTGTCATCTTTGGCGTCGTAGAAGGACACTTGAAAGAATATCGTACAAGGCTCTGATGTGTGGGCAGAAATGACCAGAGCAAAACTCTGTTCAAAGACTTCACAACCACATAAACCTCTGCATGATAAGACAGTGATGTGGTGTGGATTTGATCATTTTCAATGATAAATTAATATAATGAAGTGCATAGAATTATCAATCAAGGTCAATGTAAAGGTGAAATATTGCATGTAGTTTGCAGGATCTATTAACTTCTGAAATGGATAAAACTGGATAATGCAGCTGTTTTCAACTTTGTTTTAGGATCAGTTTACATGGATGATTTGTCTTGAGGTCACAGTATTTTGTGTCACGTATTGTTTATTTTAGTTACAATATAAAATGGCTGACAGATTATTTCTCATGCCCCCATAAAACAATTATTTTACTAAAACTTCAACACATTTCTTGGTACAGTGCGATGATTTAACTAACACTGGTAAAAGACAGAATGTGTGAAAGATCTATTTCTATCACAGTTTAGACCCCCTGACATGCTTGGTAATTGCCTCAGCATAACAAATTATTTTTTGCTTTTGTTCACTTTGGATTCATTAAGGGTGAACTGAGTTTCACACAAGGAATTAATTAAATATGACTTAGTTTGTCAGGTTGTGGGCACAAGAATAATTCTGTTTCATTGTGATGCCATTCAACACACAAGAAGCTCTGTTTGCCTGATCAGATCTGACATATTATTGATATACACATTATAATCACAGTGCAGATTCGTAGATTATATTCAAACAATTACTGTAAACAGACACACACTACTGTCTTCACGCAGTATTTTTATGAAATTTCCAGTGTTGCTTGTCAAAGCAGTGCACACAAAGCCACAAACCATTAAACAAATCGGTTTATGTACTGCTAATATGTTAGACCAGCAGCATTACCATGAAAGGAGACTTTATTGTGGGTTTAATTTCTTTACCATGACTACTTTTTGTTATGGCTCTGATGGGAAAAGTGCAATTTCCATTTGCCAGGTTGATTTGTAAGATTAGCTAATATGCTCAAGAGCCCTTCATTAGCCTTATGGCTTTTTTACTGACAGTTCTTGAAAAGGGTTTCAGAGCTAGCGTCCAGACCGTGAGAATATTCCGGAACACATACAATGCCATTGCATAGGCCCTGCATATGCGCTGTGGTTAACATTTACTGTCATGACCAGGCCTATGAAGGACAAATATGGCAAGCAGTAGTCGGTATACCTACTCACACACACACCACACTGAACCCAGCAACGCTGTAGCATATATTTAAAAAACACTCAACTGTTTGTCTTGGGCCGATATGCTATTAACATCTCATTTACCATGGTAGCAGAAACTTTCACTGATGTAATGTGGTTTTGAATGTTAAATGATTTAATATCTTTTCGTTTAGTGCAATGGATAAGGCAGCATTACTTCAGGTTAAACTAGTCTTCCCATTTTTATTACATCATATACAAACCATATAAAAAGTATTTATTTATTTATTTAGAGAAATGAAAGTCTGTGTAAAGCAATATTAAATATGTGTTCTGAGTTTGTCACATCCACAGAAAAATGTTATTAACCACCCAGACAATTTTGAATGTTAAAAAAACGCCAAGTAGCCTAAATAAGTGATCAAAATATTGAAATAATAAGCAGTACTATCTTTTGTCAAACGCTAGGGGCGTGTCCGCTGTCGGCGCGGAAGCCACGCCCCCCTCGCGGGAAAGCTGCCGCCTCTCTTAACAGTTAAATACAACTTGAATGGATGACCGAGCTGTTTTGTAAATGATCGCAACCAGGTAATATGCATTTATGTGAGGAAGGCATATCTAGCTAACTGTAGGCTGTAGTAACTAACAATAATGATAGTAACTGTCGATTAAACGGGCGAACCACTGATGCAAATGCGCTCTAGTTATTATCTACATTTTTTTCGTAAGAGAGGGCGTGGCCATTTGTAAATGTTATGGGTATGGCTTCAGCTTTCACCTGCTTCCAACTATTTTTAGCTGTACAAAACAGCTGGTTTTGAAGCTTGATATTGCAAATTGGTGTGTCTTACCATATTATTTTAATATTTTATCTTAATTATGAGCACACTGGTTTGTAGAGCAAACAGTTTTACTGTTTACTGCACGCTGTTATGCTTCTTGATATTTCTCTATAGCCTATGAATGAAGCGTAAGTCTCAACCATAGGCTTACTTCCGCATTG
The DNA here is from genome assembly GCF_049309525.1 of Garra rufa. Lineage (NCBI taxonomy): Eukaryota > Metazoa > Chordata > Actinopteri > Cypriniformes > Cyprinidae > Garra > Garra rufa. The sequence goes on from NC_133376.1 coordinate 29,894,254, forward strand.
AGGGAAAAGTTGGATGTGTTTCCATCCAAAGTTGTGAATTTAACTTATGCGCAAAATTGGAATACACATAAAACATTTGCAAATAAAGCACTATTTCCATCAAATGAGCCGAAGAGAACAAAATCATCACAATCATCACAACATTTCTGATGCTGTGCAACGAGATGGGTCTGCTGGTTAGTCAAGTTATCCTGTCCCATTGTGCAAAGTTACATGACTTTAATGCGCATTCCATCGCAGTTTATGCACATTTTTTCTTATCTGATAAAAGCTTGTCATGCTCAGTTGTGTGCATTTTTAGAATTCATGCGCATCTTGGCATTTCCATTCAGCGTTTTTCATGCGATATTCCAAAATGGGCATAAAAATAGGTGGATGGAAACATAGCTAGTGTCTCCAGTGCGTCAAGTCATGATTTCAGGCCTGCCCAAAAAATCCTAAAGACGAAAATGGTGAAAACGCTCTTTTGTTTAAAGGGTTAGTTCACACAAAAATGAAAATTAGCCCATTATTTACTCACTCTCAAGCCATCCTAGGTGTATATGACTTCCTTCTTTCAGATGAATCCAATCAGAGATATATTAAACAATGTCCTGGCTCTTTCAAGCTTTATTATGGCAATAGGTGGGTGTTTCTTTTCAACAGATCAAAATAAGTCCAATAAAGCACATCCATCCATAATAAAAAAGTACCTAACACAGCTCCAGGGAGTGAATAAAGGCCTCCTGTAGCGAATTGATGCGTTTTTGTAAGAAAAATATTCATATTTAAAACATAATAATCACTTTAATCTAGCTTGCGCTTACTGATGTACATGGAAGCAGCTTTAGGCGGATGACGTAGGATGTCGGCCTTGCACATGTGCCGCTCAGAAGTGACAAACGCGGACGCTCAAGTGGACAGATCAAAACAAAACAACAGTCACAAATTAGATGTACGAAAAAAGGATTTGTAAAGAAGAATGTCGGAGGATTTCGATATAAGCCAAGAGGAGACTGGTTTTCCTTTGCTAAAGTAAGGAAACTTTACTTTCTTTGCTTCTGTAAACAAACGTTGGTTTTCACGAGAAATATAGGGATATTTTTCTCACAAAAATGCATCAATTCACTACAGGAGGCCTTTATTCACCCCCTGGAGCTGTGTGAGGCACTTTTTGTTATGAATGCATGCACTTTATTGGACTTCTTTTGACCTGTTGAAGAGAAACACCCACCTATTGCCATGATAAAGCTCAAAAGAGCCAGGACATTTTTTAATATAACTCCAATTGGATTTATCTGAAAGAAGTCATGTACACCTAGAATGGCTTGAGGGTAAGTAAATAATGGGCTAATTTAAATTTTTGAAATTTAATTTCTTTATACCCCAAAATGTGTTTAGAAACAATTCTCTGAATTGCCTTTACATGGTCTTTAAATTTTCTATAATGTGTACTTCATATATGACTAAATAAAGTTCCTTTTTTTTTTTTTTTTAAGTGTGAGCACACAGTGTTAATAACCGTTGCAGGGGGACCAATAAACAGCTGGAGTGAGCGATGGAAAATGGTTAGCTGTGGTGATGCCCCTGGGTTGCCGGAGGGAAAATTGTCCAAGAATGAAATTGAGGTAATGAGACAAACATGATAGACGCCAGCACCCGGTCATCAGCAAAAGAGATCAGATGGTTACTGAACCATTGACAACAACTGCTCAGGTGCACCGCAGACCTCCACTAGAGTCAGCTTAGAGTTTAATTAGTCCACTGTGACTGAGAGAGACAGACAGAGAGAGACGTAACGCGAAAAGGAAAGGTCATATTATCAATATTGACAATGCAAACACCTTTTGTGATTTTACCTTGATGCTGAGAATATTATGTGTTACGTTCACCCTGGTGCCTCCAGAGGTACTTTAGGGCACACAAATCAGCTCAGGTTTACTATTTGGTTGTGCGTTAATCCTCGGGTGAGACGTGGTGTGAGTGTTTGTGTATGAAGGCTAGGGAGACAGTCTCTTTGTGGGGGGTTGCTTAATCCAGTCCCTATGTGAAACTGTTGACATTTGTGCCTTTTTTTCTTCATTATGTGCCTGTGCCTGTTTTCTGCTGGATTAGCCCCAAATCTCCTATGCAACACATTCAGCATGCCACTACTTTAACTTCATCAATAATGGATGAAGACATTGGAATCTGAAATCATCAAAGAAAGTGTGAGAGGGGGACAGTCGCTCTCCGACGGTGCAGTTTTTATTTTAAGTCTACCTCTAAATTGATAGCGACTACAATCATTTCTTCGGGCTGGGCAGTTTTTGCCGATCGATAGTTGCAATATGGCAGTGGAAGTGGCTGTGGATGGTGCGGTGGGTGAGGGAGAGTCTGGGGGGTGTGTTCATATGTGTGTTCATGTTTGTAAGAGTGTGTATCTTGCCTGTGTGTGCTGTACTGTTTCTCATTGATTGTGTTTACTCAAGCTTCTCATTGCTGCCTATTACTGGAGACAGGGAGACACGCCCTGCCCTGATGCGAGGATAAAGGAGATTAACACACACACACACACACACACACACACACACACACACACACACACACACACACACACACACACACACACACAAAAACAGAGAGAGAGATGGATCAGTCTTTACTCCTTACATCTGTGATTTATGTCATTTCCCTAAGATTTTTGGTTTGTTAAATGTTTGAAACAGATGTTTGTCAGTGTCACAAAAACACAAAAGTTAAAGTTTTAATAAATGCCCCAAATACTGAGTAAAGTGGTCTGTTTGACTGTGTGAGCTGAATGGTTTATTTTAGTCTTACTTTTTGACGTAACAAAATATACAGTTCTTTCCTTTATGAAGATTAATGATTCTGTTTTGTATACTGTCACAGGACAAGTGGTTTAATAGCCTGTGTTGATGTGTGTGTGTCATTGTGTAATAATGAGAGCACTAACATCCATAATTTTGGTAATTAGAGCAAATTCTACTTGTAGTAACTAAATAATTTCCTCTGTGTTTGTACCCGAAGCACTAAAAAGAAAAATCTTAAGATGATGGTTCTCCATTTTGGATTTAGTTTCCACAGACCTTTGGATAAACTCCTCAAGATGTATTTCAGGTAGTGAGGGTCATAAGTTGAAATAATTTGGAGAATTTAAGACAATGATAATATTACATCTGGAGTGCAGTACCTGAAATACAGCAATATATTACAATAATCTTATATAGAATGGCATATGTGCTTTTCTTTTTTTTTTTTTTTTTCCTTTTCTTTTTTATAAAAAAAAGAGTCATTTTGTATACTACTGTTCAAAAGGTTGGAGTCAGTTTTTAAAGAAATTAAAACTTTTATTTAGCAAGGATGCAATAAATTGATCAAAAGTGACAGAAATGGTATTTATAAAGTTATTTTATAAATATTAACCAGCACAACTGTTTTCAACCTTTTAATAACAACCTTTCTTCAGCACCATATCAGCTATTAGAATAATATTTCACAATATTACAGTTTTTACTGCAATTTCTAACATAGAGTTAAAGTCAAAAGTTTACATACACCTTGCAGGATCTGCAAAATGTTAAAGTAACACTCCACTTTTTTTGGAAATAGGCTCATTCTCCAACTCCCCCTGAGTTAATAAGTTGAGTTTTACCTTTTTGAAATCCATTCAGCCGTTCTCCTGGCGATATCACGTTTAGCATAGCTTAGCATAAATCATTGAATCCTATTAGACCAATAGCATCACGTTCAAAAATGAGCAACGAGTTTCGATATTTGTTGTATTTAAAACTTGACTCTTCTGTAGTTATATTGTGTACTAAGACCGGTGGAAATGCAAAGCTGCGAGTTTCTAGGCTGATAAGATTAGGAACTACACTCCCATTCCAGCGTAATAGTCAAAGAAGTTTGCTGCTGTAATATGGACGAAGCAGGCGGAGTATTATCAGAAATGAGTTCCCAGCTAGTTTAGCATTTGCACATGTGCTGCGTGGTATTACTGCTCCTGCTTCGGCCTTATTACTGCAGCAAACTTCCTTGACTATTACGCCGGAATGGGAGTGTAGTTCCTAATCTTATCAGCCTAGAAAATTGAAGTTTTGCATTTCCACCGGTCTTAGTACACGATATAACTACAGAAGAGTCAAGTTTTAAATACAACAAATATCGAAACTCGTTGGTCATTTTTGAACGCGATGCTATTGGTCTAATAGGATTCAATGATCTATGCTAAGCTATGCTAAAAGTGATATCGCCAGAACAGTAGAACGGCTGAATGGATTTCAAAACGGTAAAACTCAATTTATTAACTCGGGGGGAGTTGGAGAATGAGCCTATTTCCAAAAAAAGTGGAGTGTTCCTTTAATAATTTGAACAAAATAAAGGGGGTTCTTACAAAATGCATGTTATTTTTTTATTTAGTACTGACCAGAATAAGTTATTTCACATAAAAGACATTTACATATAGTCCACAAGAGAAAATAATAGTTGAATTTATAAAAATGACCCCGTTCAAAAGTTTACATATGCTTGATTCTTAATACTGTTGTTACGTGAATGATTCACAGCTCTGTTTTTTTAGTGATAGTTGTTCATGTCCCTTGTTTGTCCTGAACAGTTAAACTTCCTGCTGTTCTTCTGAAAGCTCACACAAATTCTTTGGTTTTTCAGCATTTTTGTGTGTTTGAACCATTTCCAACAATAACTGTATGATTTTGAGATCCATCTTTTCACACTGAGGACAACTGAGGGACATATGCAACTATTACAGAAGGTTCAAACACTCACTGATGCTTAAGAAGGAAATATGATGCATTAAGAGCTGGGGGGTGAAAACTTTTGAACAGAATGAAGATGTGTACATTTTTTCTTATTTTGCCTAAATATCTATCATACAGAAGACAAAATAAGTTAAATTGATCCCTGATCTTTAAATACAAAAAAAAAAAACTTGGAAAAAAGCATAGCATAAGAGATTTTTACACCCCAGAAAAACATATTACCAACTAATTTTGTTATTAATGTTGTTTATGGGATAAAATAGTCTGTAATAGTCTTATCTAGTGACACACAAACAATAATACACAAATTACACAAACAGCACAGTAATAATGCCCACATGCACAAATTACATATCCTTTTAATAATATGCACATCACTCATTTACCAAACCCAAATTTAACCAAGCCTGTGCTATTATCTGTGGACAGGGACCCATATGTATGAAGTATCTCAGAGTAAGACACTGTAACTCTAAGACGCTTAGTACAAATAAGCATCGGTCGCTAAGATTAGATGAGGTTGTGATGATTCCACAAGGCTCCTGTACCTCAGCCATCAAAGCCACTTTACTGTGGATCAAAGCCTTTGTGCTGGTGTATGGGTGCGTGTGTTGTGTGTGCGAGCGAGAGCTAAAGTCCCGTTCATTTCAGCAGAGGCCAGGGTTAAGCATCATTCAGACTTTAATCTAGCATGGCCTGCTCCTCTGAGCCTGTTCATTGTTGGTATGATGTTTCACTCACAAGCATCACCGCAATGCGTTTGAAGTATCTGACCCACTTATGTGCTTATAGTTGAATTGTTTTTGACTTTGCTTAATGGTGGAAGGATGTTTCAATAACATTGGTTATGCGTATGCATATTTGAACCAGAACTATTTTGCTGGTGTATTTAGCACTACAATGAGCAAAATCACTACAAGATCTTGTAGCCTTTATCAGCCTTTAGATAACTGCACTGCGACCAGTATGGAAACCCACAAAGCCACTATAAATATCCAAACCTAAGAAGTTTTTCTTGGCACATGAGCAGGGTGCTGCTTGCTAAAGACACAAGCTTGTTGGCAGAATGTATTTATGTTTAGTACATGTTCCTGTCTAAGTTTAAACATACGCCTGATTATCTATGTCAGTGTGTTGCTTTGCTACAGAACGGAAACAGTGAAAGTTTGTGAATGCTTCTTTGCTTCTCAGTTTTGCTTGTTTTTGTGTTTGAATGGCTGATGTGATGGCTACACACAAAATAGCTAAAATTAGTAAATCATCTATGTATAATTGTTCACTACATGTAAGTAGTTTGACATTAAATACATTTGTGGAGTTAACAATCTATAATTTGACATGCTATACTTCATCTCAAACTATTTTCAACATTTTAATCAACTTTTTTTTTTTTTTAATCACTGCAAATAGTGTTTAAAATGGTCAAAATACTTTTGAAAAATGGTGATCGGTCATAGGATCTATGATTATACACTTTGCTCACAAATTCATACTTTAAATCTAGATTTTGTTGTTTAAGAATAATGCAGTCGAAGTCAAAAGTTTGCATAAACCTTGCAGAATCTGCAAAATGTTGATTATTTGACCAAAATAAGAGGGATCATACAAAATGCATGTTATTTTTTATTTAGTACTGACTTGAATAATATATTTCACATAAAGGATGTGTATAGTCCACAAGAGAAAATAATAGTTTAATTTATAAAAATTACCCCGTTCAAAAGTTTGCATACACTTGATTCTTAACACTGTATTGTTACCTGAATGAACCACAGCTGTTTTTTTTGTCCCTTGTTTGTCCTGAACAGTTAAACTGCCCGCTGTTCCTTCAGGTCACACAAATTCTTTGGTTTTTCAGCATTGTTGTGTATTCAAACCCTTTCCAGCAATGACTGTATGATTTTGAGGTCTATCTTTTCACACTGGGAGACTCATATGCAACTATTACAGAAGGTTCAAATGCTCACTGATGCTCCAGAAAGAAAAAAATATGCATTAAAAGCCAGGGGTGTAAACTTTTGAACAGAATGAAAATGTGTACATTTTCTTTATTTTGCCTAAATATCATATTTTTTTCATTTAGTATTGCCCTTCAGAAGATACTTGCATGTTTCCCAGAAGACAAACTAAGTTAAATTTACTCTGTTCTTCAAATTCAAAAAGTTTTCACCCCCATCTTAATGCATCGTGTTTCCTTCTGAAGCATCAGTGGCAAAATAAGAAAAATGTACACCTCTTCATTCTATTCAAAAGTTTTCACCCCCCTTAATGCGTCAAATTTCCTTCTGAAGCATCAGTGAGCGTTTGAACGTTCTTTAATAATGGCTTAGGAGTCCCTCAGTTGTCCTCAGTCATTGTTGGAAAGGATTCAAATACAAAAAAAATCTGAAAAACCAAAGAATTTGTGGGACCTGAAGGATTTTTCCCATTTTTATAAATTCAACTATTATTTTCTCTTGTGGACAATATTTTTTAACGTCTTTTTTGGGAAATATCTTATCCAGGTCAGTACTAAATAAAAATATCAGTCTTATTTTGTTTAAATAATTAACATTTTGCAAATCTGCAAGGTGTATGTAAACTTTTGACTTAAACTGTATATAGATGATGAAATTACTACAGTAAACCTTCAACTTTACCTGTTTATCTGTTCACATTGAGCGCTTTAATGGTAGTGATCAAACATTTTATGCAGTTTTAATAAAATTTCTAAAAGACTGTCCATGCAACACTAGAGCGTTTTACAGCATTACATATAGGCCAAGTAATTTCCATCACCATAAAGGGCAACCATCAAAGATCCAAACATGTTGAAGTCACACGGTGCCATTTAATGCACGGCAAATGCATTGAAAGTTTATAGCCGTAATGCATGGAGGGCGATGGCCATCATAAATTCCATTCTGACTGTCTGTGATTTGTTGAGTGCTACATAGTTCTGAATAAATGCCTAATGGGCCGAGCTTAAGCGTTATCATAATTTACTTTGATGGCAGGTGCTGACCTCGTAAATTTTGCTTAAAATAAAATGTTTCCAAGGGGTCTTGATGGCACCTTGCTCTCCCGCGTGGCAAGTAACCCCTGGTATGTACCAAATGCAGCCAGACATCGGGGGGCTTTCCAAAGTCGGAATACAAGCTCTCCCCCCCGAGTTAATTTGCAAGAATAAGTTTTCAGTTGTTTTTAACCGCAAGGTATTTCTTTAAGCTAGTTTATCTGGAAGCAGCAATGGCACGTGTTATATTTAAATACTCACTTGTACTAAACAGGTTGGCGATGTTTATAGCGGCTTCTATCTACATCATTATTATAGTTTAACATTTTAATTATATGTTTTAATCATTCTTGATCTTTGAAAGCAATAATGGGACATTCTCTGAATAAAGGTTTGCTCAGTTCAAAGCCACATCTGCCTTTCGCTAAGTGCACAGGAGAACTTTGCCAAGCATGGCTTCTTTCTTATTGGTGTATAGGAATACAAAGCTCAAGGCTACTTTGAGTGTTCAGTGTGCTCCCCGTGTGTGGCAATAGCCCAATGTGAGTTGTCACGCCACTACTTGGCTAACAGGAAGAGTTCAACTTCTGTCCAAGCGCCCTTCAAAGATGACAGATGCAATTCAAGGTGTGTGGAACCGCACATGCCAAACGTGTCTTTTTGTCGGTGGTGCTACAGTTACAAGGACACAATTGCGTGCCCCTAACATCACACACGTGCTTACACACCAGTGATTTGCCAAAGGGCATTTAGACTTATCACCTTCTCAAAGGCTCTCGAAAGCTTCACACGTGTATTCGCTGTAGCCAAAATTCAGCTTCATCAAATTAAGCATGAATCCTCTCTGTTTCAGGTCCATCTGTGTAGAAAATGACTTCATTTTGCATGTCTGGAAGAGGGTGAAAAGTTTTGGCTCTGACCACAGTCACCCCCAGCGGGACTTTCTTGTGTGTCCGTTCTCTTACATGATGAATAGGTACCCTGACAAGAAAGAAATTTCATTATTGTCATTATTTGTTCTTATTGCCTCGCATTCCTGTGGCGTGAGTCTGTACAGCAGACAAGTCTTTGAAATCACCTTGTGTATCTTGATAGAGTTATCTGGACTCTGACAATGAGGGGTATTTGAGAGGAGGATGCTCTGTGATATTTCTGGCCTCATCTTGCTGTACTTATATTGCAGATGAATAGCTCTCACATGATTTTGAGAGGGGGGGAAAGTCTAATTTTCACCCTGACCCAACCTTAGACTTGTAACCTAAATGTCTGTCCAATTCTTTTCTCCGTTGCTCAATGTACATGAGAATGAATCACACATTACATTGCAAATCAAAGGCAAATATAACATGAAGTTGGATCATTTTTCTCCCCTGTATATGAAGTAAAAAGAGTGTCCATAATAAACAAAAGGAAAGATTTTTTTTTTGTATTTTAGTTAAAACATATGTGCCAAGTTCTTAGAAATAAAAAATGGCTTTGAAAAAGGTTTAAAATTTTCAGTAAAATTTAAGTAAAAGAAAATTGTCCTTACACCTAGTGTACACATCTTAAAAGGGTAGTTCACCCAAAAGTCATTAATTACTCACCCTCATTTAGTTCAAAACCCGTAAGATTTTTGTTCATCTTTAGAACGTAAATTATTATTATTTTTTTTATGAAATCTGACCCTGCATAGAAAGCAATTGCAACTACCACGTTCAAGTCATTATTTTTTTCTTTGCACACAAAAAGTATTCTCATAGATTTATAACATTACAGTTGAACCACTAATGTCACATGGACTATTTTAACAATGTCCTTACTACCTTTCTGGGCCTTGAACGTGGTAGTTGTGTTGTCTGTGCAGGGTCAGAAGGCTCTCTGATTTCATAAAAAATATCCTAATTTGTGTTTTGAAGATGAACGAAAGACATATAGGTTTTAAACAACGGAAAAGTGAGTATTTAATAACAGAATCTTCATTTTTGGGTGAACTATGCTATTAACAATAGGCACACCACATGGCATTTTACAACCTGAGATAACCATGCCTCGTCATAGAAATGTCAAATGATCTGATAACTTTTTCAACACAGTTATGAGGGTCTTTAGTTATTCTGTGATTAAAAAGAGATAAAAAGCTTTATGTTATTGACCTGTACACTGATGCAGGCTTCAAGAACCTGGTTTTGTGGCATATACGTGCAAATCCTTCAGCTTGTGGTGGGCTTGGCTGTGCTGCTGGACGCTGAATAACCCCTGACCCCTCTCTCAGGGGTTGATTACTGAAGGATGGAGGCCAGTTGTGACACCAGCGGGGTCACTTTGGAGCCCTGAACCAGCTGCCTCAGCACAATCCCATCCAAAGAAGAGGCCAATCGATCCAATGTTCCCTATCCCTCATTTTAACATACAGACATCACTGAAGGAAATCATTGTCCTTCAGCCAAGCAAGTAAAGTTGGCTGATGGCTAATACTGTGATTATGAGATTCAAAAAATGCAAAAAAATGGAATCTAAGATCTGACCAAACCTTAATTTCATGATTGTCTGCTTTAATACCTTGGTGTTTTTCGTCCTAAAATTTCACAGGTTTGTTTTTCCAAGCCTTATTTTCTTCTTTTCTGTCATGTCTTGCCCACAGTGGGTTCCTCTGCTGACCCAACAAACATGCTGGGCAGTAATGGCGCCATGGCAAAACGCTGATGACTTGGGGGCTAGACTGGCACCTGTTGGACCCGATGCCTTCCTTCATTTCCCTTGCTCTCTCAGGCAACACGCTCCTCTCAAAGCGCTTTACAAGGTGCGAAGAGCTTGAACCACAACAATTGAAATCTGAGATGAATGGTCAGCTGCAGTCATCAATCATATTTCAATCAATCATTGTCACCCCTGCTGCTCGAAATGTCCTGCTGGCCAGCCTATGGCATCTTGAGGACTGGAACATACTGTATTCTAATAACTTTCCTCTAATGGCAAGATAAAAGCTGAAGATACTGGTCTAGACTCTATGTAGCAGTGTGCTAAAGAGTAAAAAGATGAGTGCTTGCTTGAAAGAATGTAAAATGACGCATGGTTATTTTCCTGTAGGCTCTTGTCTTGGACTAATAGTTAGACTGAAGAATTTCACATTTTTGATTGGAAATTCCTGGTGCTTCATCACGTCCGCAACACCGAAATATGTATCTCAAGGAGGAATTAACAAACAGTCTGCGACCTCGTCTTTCAAAAGGGTGGGAATCCCTAATGAAAATGAGTCTGAGCATCTGAGCGGGAGTGATCCATAGAAAGTGGCTTTACTTCCAGAACCTTGGAAACTTTCATCTAAAATCATAACCTGAATCTAAAAAGTGTGTTGAAGGCTTGTGTGCTCGGTTTAATTTGTGCTGTGGTTGGTGATTGCAAGAGATCTCTGTGCTTGCCGACAAGCAGATACTTTTGAAAAGGACACCGCATGAAATGAACAGTAATCCTTAGTGCTGAAAAAATCGTCCGCACAGCAAATGGGAATTCCATCAGAAATTTCAGGGTCATTTATTATTTATTGTGTCCCTGTGATGACTTGAGTATAGGTGATGCAAGGCCAAAATGTTGGAAATGGAAGTATATCACAAGAGATTAGATTCAAATCTTGTCAGGCTCTGTCAAGGTTGTGAAAATGTATCTGCTTATGTGTCGTGAGTAATTAACAAAATATTTGCATTTTACTTGTGTATGGATCAAAAAAGATCACTCTCCATGTTGAAACTGATTAGCCATGGCATCAGTGGCATTTAAAGGCTTTACCTCACACATTTATGGTGACTTTTAGCAAGATAAATCTTACATTAAGAGTGCTTCTAAAGACATTTCTTTTTCTCACCCAACATTTGCAAAGATGATGATGACAATGATATCTTATCACAGAAGACTCTATGAGTTTCACTAATGTAACTATGCATTGCTATGCTTTTGGGATGCCTGAATTGGCAAATAGTGTTTCAAATCTGCTACTTAACCAGATAATTCATCCAAAAATCGACTTGTTGTTCCAAAACTGTAAGACCTTTGTTCATCTTCGGAACACAAATTGAGATATTTTTGATGAAATCCAAGAGCTTTCTGACCCTGCATAGGGGTCAACTGACATGTTCAAAGCCCAGAAAGGTAGTAAGGACATTGTTAAAATAGTCTATGTAACGTCAGTGGTTCAACTTTACTTAAATTGTTGAATAAAGTTGTTATTTTTTGTTTTCTGTGCACACATAGTTTTCTTGTAGCTTCATAAAATTAAGGTTGAACGATGGACTATTTTATTGTCCTTACTACCTTTCTGGACGATAAATGAAATGTGTCAGGCTCAGAAATCCCTCTGATTTCATCAAAAAAATCTTAATTCGTGTTGCGAAGATGAACAAAGGTCTTACCTTACCCTCAACACGAGGGTGACTAATCATTGACAGAATTTTTATTTTTGGGTGATCCCTTTAAAGGGATAATTCACTGAAATGTCTTTTTTAAATTCTGTCACTGTTTATTTTCTTTTAATAGGTATTTTAATTCCAAACCTATGACATTTTGAAGAATATTGGTAACCATACAGATTTGGACCTCATAAAGATAGAGAAAACACATTTGTGACCCTGGACCACAAAACTAGTCATAAGGGTACATTTTTGAGATTTATACATCATCTGAAAGCTGAATAAATAAGCTTTCCATTGACATAAGTTAGGATATGACAATATTTGGCAGAGATGCAACTATTTGAAAATTTGAAATCTGAGGTGCAAAAAAATCTAAATATTAAGAAAATCGGCTTTAAAGGTTGTATCAGCGATTTCTAGCCTGAAACATAAAGTGTCAAATTCAGCTGACCTTTCATCACGATCCGCTCGCTGCCTGCCCCATAAATTGTCTGTGAAAAAAACGCGTCTCTCTGGTCAGCCTAGGGTCCGAGATATGCCAAAAAAACAATCGGCACTACCAACCTTTCCACAGATAAACAAACAGTGTTCCAACCAATCAGCGTCAGGGGTTTGGTGTTGTGGACTTTCCTACTGGTGCAGGGATGTGAGGGAGGCGGAGCGAAAGTCCACAACACCAAACTCCTGACGCTGATTGGTTGGAACACTGTTTGTTTTTTTGGCATATCTCGGACCCTAGGCTGACCAGAGAGACGTGTTTTTTTCACAGACAATTTATGGGGCAGGCAGCGAGCGGATCGTGAAGAAAGGTCAGCTGAAATTGACACTTTATGTTTTAGGCTAGAAATCGCTGATACAACCTTTAAAGTTGTCCAAATGAAGTTCTTAACAATGCATATTACTAATCAAAAATTATGTTTGATATATTTACGGTAGGGAATTTACAAAATATCTTCATGGAACATGATCTTTACTATCCTAATGATTTTTGACATAAAAGAAAAATCAATAATTTTGACCCATACAATGTATTGTTGGCTATTGCTACGTATGAATGGTTTTGTGGTCCAGGGTCACGTTTCTAGAATATCTTGTTAAACATAGATTGACCATATTTTTCAGTTTTTATGTAAATCCCAGAAACATTTCTGAGATTTTGACCTCCTTAAAGTGGATACATTGAAGGGTGTCTCTTCTGAAGAGACAACAGTGTAGTTTGATTTTGAGTTCTAGCTTTAGAAGCTTCCATTCGATTTAGATCTCATACTAATTTGGAAACTATCCCTTGTGGTTTTGGAGATTTGCTCATCTGGGCTGCAGTTGGTCCAACATTCAGCCATGTTTAGAGCATCTGTAGTGTATATGTTTATTTATTTTTTAAATTTTATTTTATGCATTTTTTTTTAGATATAACTTTGGTATAATGGTTTCGGTGAAGCGTCATAAGGATTCCTTCTGTCTTGTTCCACTTCACAGGCCTATGGTATTCATCACTCTCAGCTTTTCTGGGCCATCTCTGCCAGCCAGTCCAACTCATTCCACAGGAATGTGCTGTCCTCTACTTTTTTCTTCTCCATATCTTCTTTTACACTGTGGCAAGACAGCACACACTTTTTTTTAAGGTCAGACATTCATTTTTTTATTAAATTAAAATGCGCATTGGAAATAACCCCCTCTTATCTGTCATTTTTGTCATTCTCCTGTTTATTCTCCTCACTGGGCCGTCTGCACTAAAAGGTACATGGGACGCATTTCAAGGAAGCACATTTGATTACCAGACATTTTCTTCTCTGGAACCTATTAAGAAAGTATATTAAGTGTGTTCCCACACAGTGTGATTTGTAGTAGGAACTTTAACCCCTAACTAGTATCAAGGCTTTTGTAGATGCAGAGCCCTGACAGGAAAGTGATAGCTTGGATTGAGATAGTTCATGTTAATGTTATTGTCTTTGGCATCACCAAACTGTTTCCTGCCCCCTCACGGCGATAGCCTCACTGTCTGTAGCTTTGAGATGTGCGGCTTGCGCTGGAAAACCTCTACAGATGCTACACTCAGACATTTAGCACCGCAGTTGAGTCTTTTGCCCAACAAAAGAATATCTGTTGAGCAATCTACTTGAAATTCATCAACTCAGGGCGTATAGCCAAACATATTACAGGGATCTCTGTGCTTTTCTGACAAAGACGCTGAAAAGCTACAGTCATGAAATTGCTTGGGAAGTAAATGATACCTCATGTCAGGGAGGGGCCTTCAGACCCACAGAGTTACACCAAGATACACAAGGCTTTGCATCAGAGGGATGTGTGTGTATTGTGACAGGCGGCTGCTTTGTGAGCATAAACAGAGGCTGGGCTTGTGGCTAGAAGAGCTTTAGGCCCAGTCAAGTGTTGACACCTCCAGCTGTCTATGGTGTGAAGTAGAGATCCGACACTGCCGAGAAGACACCAGCAGGGCAGGGGGCCAGAAGACACGAGAAGGACGTCTGCCTCATTTCTTTCCATCTTCAGACTTTGTCTCATCTCCATTTTCTTTGTTTCTTCCTGCCTCGCTCTGACCCTCTTCTACATGCTTGATGTTGACCTATTATCCGCCGCCTCTGCCAAATCAAACTGTGGAGGTCAGAGAGGCACTGGCAGACTCTCCTCTCCTCCCTCTTCTCCCTCTTTTTAAGCAGCAGTAGCTGATGATCGTTCTCTCCTTTTCCTCCTCCACTCCACTCTTGAGTGCTCCTCACTGCTCTTAGCTAGTCTGACAGCTTTAGGGAAGTTATAAAAAGTGTTGATTGTGCGGAAAGGGAAAAGGAGTGATGCTGTGGCTGAACATCTTGGCCAAGGGAATATTTTAGTGTCTGTATTTTATTATTTTCCATATCTGAGATCACAACCCCAGATGCTGCTGCTCAACCTTTACATCCCAGAAGACCAACCGTTTTAATAAGAAGCCTGAGTGGCTGTTTGATGTTTTAGCTTTTGTTTGTTGAGCCAGCATTGCATTAAAAAACAGCTAGGGATGGGAAGCAAATAATTTGATGCATCCGGTTTCAAGTTCTGATTTCTCTTAAAGGGATAGTTCACTCAAAAATGAAAATTCTGTCATTGATTTCTCACCCTAAAACCTGTAAGACCTTTCTTCATCTTCAAACACAAATTAAGATATTTCTGATGAAATCTGAGACCTTGCAGACCCTTCATAAGGGTACTACCATGTTCAAGGCCCAGAAAGGCACACTCTTAAAAAAAAAAAAGGTGCTTCACGATGCCATAGAAGAACCTTTTTCTCTAAATGGTTCCATAAAGAACCTTTAACATCTGAAGAACCTTTCTGTTGCACAAAAGGTTCTTTGTGGCGAAAGAAGGTTCTTCAGATTATAAAAAGGTAAGAAAGAGATGATTCTTTAAAGAACCTTTGACTGAATGGTTCTTTGTGGAACCAAAAATGGTTCTTCTATGGCATCGCTTGAGGAACCTTTTAAAGCACCTTTATTTTTAAGAGTGTACACTCTTAAAGAAAAAGGTGCTTCACGATGCCATAGAAGAACCTTTTTGTCTAAATGGTTCCATAAAGAACCTTTAACATCTGAAGAACCTTTCTGTTTCACAAAAGGTTCTTTGTGGCGAAAGAAGGATCTTCAGATTATAAAAAGGTAAGAAAGAGATGGTTCTTTAAACAACCTTTGACTGAAAGGTCTTTATGGAACCAAAAATGGTTCTTCTATGACATTGCTGTGCACAATGAAAACAAAAATTAACTTAATTCAAAATTCCTTCTTTTCCTTGAAGATGCACGCTATACATTAAACAGTCTTAGTAAATATATCTTAAGATTTTGAAAGAGAGGATGTCTTGCCATTTTTTGGCCGACGTGCTTATTTAAACCAGAATATACAGACAATAAACTAAGAAAAATGGACATTCTAGTCAGAACATCAGTAAGTCATAAGCCTACAAGTCTCTTTATCAATATGAAATGCAACTCGCCACAAAATAACTAAATGTATGTTAACAAGACAATTTCGTCATTTACATCTTGTGCAGTTGTGTTCCTCGCTAAGCGTTGCCAAAGTAAACTGGTAAAAATCTAGCATGTAAAACATAAAAAGAGCAGAAAATTTCACCCATAAATTTGCTGCTGAAAGATGCCAGCTTTCTACAAATTGTTTCTCAATCTGTTAGTGGACAAAGAAGTTGCCAGACATGGCTCGATCAGAAATGCTCATACGCGATTAATTTGTAAAGCGTCTGCAAAAGTGCAGTGGGATGCAGTTTGCCGGCTGAGCGAGAAAGTGCTGTGGCATTTTTAAACTTGAGATGTCTGTAATCTTAGCCCACAGCCTGTGCTCTGCAGACCAGAAGCCTTCGTCATTTGAAATAAGCCTTCGTGTCTCGCCAGGAAACATTTTCTTTTTCTCATGAAGAGGTGCAGTACATGGTTATAGTTGTTCTTGCATGATTTAAAAGTTAAATGATGTTGTCAGTGTCAAATGCAGGGTACATTGACTGTCTTTTAACTGTAGTGAGATTACGTTTGAAAGCTCTTTTTATTCTCTGTAATAAACAATGTGTGTGTTTATAATATTATTCAATTGAATGCAAGTCGTGATTAAGTGCTCAGAGTTTTACTCTCTCTATTTCCGTCTTGTTCTTACATAGACGGTATGGTTAAAAATGGTTCACAAGGGCTTTCATTGACTGCTGACTGAGTCACTTTCACTTTTATAGCAGTAAAATGTAGCATTGCTCCCACAAAGTAGTCTCCAGTGCAGCTTTTGGAAGTTCGGTATGCGTAAGGACTGCCCTCAGATGTCATTTTGGGGAAAATGCTGATGTTGCAGTAAACGATTGCAGTCGAAAGTCGTGAAAAGGAAAAGAAAATCCATACAACAATAATAGGCAGCGACGGTTCACGGCCAGATTTCTGCGGTCAATCAAACAACCCGACGTGTCAGAGTTGTAGAAACTGTTCCAAGAATCCTGCTGCTTTCCTCCTCCTCAATGTTTCCTCTCTCTGCTGGTCTTAGCTGTTCTTCTGCAGATCCCTCGTTCTTTCCCTTCTCTGGGACTTGGTCTATTTTGAGCGGATTCAGGTCAGGCTGAGGGGGGAAAAAAACTCTATGTGTGCAGTTTGCATTACATAAGCTTTCCCTTTGTCCTCATCAGTGTCAAACATAGTGACACTGACCCTGTGCATTAACACTTTGCTTTCTAGGAACTACAGCTTGCTGTGCAAATGATGTTTCTGGTCTAACACCTCCCTTCCTAAACTTTTATATCTACACAGTCACCACACACCCTTTGTCTTTCTTAATGCAAATGACAGTTTGGCTCGACTAAGTGATGTTGCTTTGTAGTCACACGCTTTGACCCGAAGAGTTTTATGAGTGTTGGAGAGGAAGATTCTTTCTGAGGAAGGTGGCGTGCAGAACAAGAGCAGAGGGCTAACAGCCAAAATAAGAGAGTGTTTATGAGAACTAGTAATTCTGCCTCTCAATAAAGGGTTGTTAGTAATCCAGTGGCTAAACATTTACTGTTCCCTATTCATCATCAACTATCAACACTGTTTAAATGATAGCAGATACATGAAAATTAATCAATACAATTATGTAAACATCTGCCAGTTCCAATGGCAGATATTAGTTTAATGTTTCTCATATAATTTCCATTTCTCAAGTTTTTTTTTTTCTCTTTGTGCTTTGGTAGCTAAAATATATTATCCTCGTGAACGTGGGGTTTATATTAGCTGCACCCTTTTGACATATCTCCAGATTCAAACGCAAAACAGATGTACTGTATACGATCTCAAATCATCTAATATTTCAGGTTTATTAGTTATTAACCTAAAACACACACCTACTGAATAGTAATCCTAGCAAATTTTGAAAAAAGAGCAGCAGTGCTACAAAAAGCTATATATTTTGTGTGTTTATGTACATGTAGTAAGAGGTGGAGTTTAATTGTGTGGGTTGCCAGGTCTCCAATATTCTTCTAGTCTCAGCAGGGTTTGTGTTCTTTGGAGTCTTGCCTGTCCAGATGTTTCTTTTTGAGCCACTGTAAGTGATACTTCCAAACGCTGTGTAGTTTTTCAGAGCCAGACTCAACACCCACACAACACCTTGTTTCTATAAGCAGAATCAATACGGATTTGAAGTAATATTCCATCTTTTATGATTCATTGAATGCCCCACTTCATCAACTACTGTCAAGAATTATGGCAAGCAGTTTAGTATTTTGTGTGGGGAAGCTTAAGTTTATATAGTCAAAACATCAATAGCATTAGATAGAGTTGGTATTATTATTAATTAGTTTATTTAGTTTAACACAGTGCAGTTCAGCTGTCAAGTCTGAATTTGTGTGAAATGAACCCTGAAGTCAAACTCTAAACCTGTGAATGAACTCTGACTCATGCTGATTGGCTGAAATAATCTTATCTATTATATTACATTTCTAAATCAGACCTGCAGGACCCAAAGGGATTTTGAATTTGAATTTTTATTTATTTTAGGACCTCAGTTCATATGGAAAAGCGAAAGGACGGAGGATGCAAAACAATAGAGATGAGTGGAAACAAATGGTTGGGTGTCCCACTGTGTCCCAATAAAAATATGAGAGCTTGCAAGAATGACCATTTGAGGGACCGTGGAATAGTTTGTATAAGCGGCTAAAAATAAGTGGCATGGATAGCGTTGAAACAATGCAGCACAAGTGGCTCCTATTTGCTTGTTGTCTGGACGAGGTTTCATTCAGCCATCAATACTTGTCATGACACTTGAAGAGAGGTAGTCCCTCTGCCATTAAAAACATGCCAATGCCATGACAGGCTGAAGTTATGACTCTCCTAATGGGTCAATCTCTCTGTCGTAATAAATAAGGGGGCTTTTCGTTTGAATATTTGCCAAAGTTTCTTTGCGATTAATTTATGTGCGTCTCAGGTTTCCGCTTTGACTCCAGCTCGCATATGTACACTTAAAGATGTGCACATTAAAAAAAGAGAAACATCAAAGATAATCAAGAACCAGAAAATTGAATCGATAGTCTAGGAATATGCATACGCGCACATAATTTGACTCTGGACCTTGATTTTTCTTAAACACTTTTGCCAGCACTTATCTGTTCATTTAGTGAGAAGGGAGCCCTAGAGGCATTCTTGGCAGATGGTGGGAGATCATGGTCATTCCAGTGTGATTGAGTCAACCCCTACATTGTTCGGCATTGGATGCTTTGGTCTTTTAATAGTCCTCTGTTGTAATCCTGCTATTGTTCCAACTGTGGACAGTCACATCACCAAACATATAGAGAGTCAAGTGTGGACCAAGCTCGCCTGTCATGTGTTCCCATTCCCTCCATCCACCAGCGACAGAGGGATGACTCACCTCACTACAGGGGTCTGCCGACGACCCGTTTAGGGTTTCAGAGTCACAGTGTCCCATAAAAACTAATCAATGTCAAAGAGACTTCTCAACAAATGGGATGAGTGAGGAGGACAAAAATATTCATGTGATTGGTGGCAATGTAAGAAGTTTTAGTGTGATAACAAATACTGAATTCCAAGTTTCTTTCTTCAGTCAAAAATAACTTTTTATTGAAGAAAACATTCCAGAATTTTTCTCCATATAGTGGACTTTAATCGGGATCAGCGGGTTGAAGGTCCAAATTGCAGTTTCATTGCAGCTTCAAAGGGCTAAACATGATCCCAGACAAGGAATAAGGCTCTTATCTAGTGAAACGTTTGGTCATTTTCTAAAAAAAAAATAAAAATGTATATACTTTTTAACACAAATGCTCATCTTGCACTAGCTCTGCAATGCACATGCGTGACTTCATGTAATACGTAATCCCAATGGAAAGGTGGTTAGTTCTTTATCTGTGTACTTCGGTTTAAAAAGGTAGGGTAGGGGCGAAGAATCTCATTTTCTCCTCCAACTTGTCCAAAATCGTCCAGCATCAGTTTTACCTTTTTTTGTAAAAGGCGTTTGACTTTCTATGCATGTTCACTTTGTAAACACTGGGTTGGTATTTCCAACCTGTTCTCATGGCAATCGTGTATATATATTACAAGGTGGCTAATTCGTACAAATTCATAAAACCTCACAATTCATAGGACTTTTTGCTTAATCATATGTATTTTACGAATTGCCCAATTTTTATGAACTCGTACGAATTACCTACGACTAACCCCGCTCCTAAACCTATCTGTCACTGGGATGTAGACAAATCATACGAAATTGTACGAGTGAGGTCGTACAAGTGACGTCTTACAAATTAGCCACTTCATAAAATGCGAACAAATTGGTCATGAGATAGTGGTGGTACTTTCGCCTATGTCATGTGCAACCTAAACCTACCCATTACTGGCATCTAGACAAATCATATGAAATTGTACAAGTTAGGTTGTTTGAATTCGTACAAATTAGCCACTTCATAAAATACGTATCAATTGTTTGTGAGATAGCGTTGGTACTTACGTCACGCGCAACCTAAACCTACCCGTCACTGGGATCTAGACAAATCATACGAGTGAAGTCGTACGAATTCATATGAACTAGTCACTTCATAAAATACATATGATTTGGTCATGGGATAGCATTGGTACTAGGGATGCACCGAATGTTCGGCAACCGAAATTAAATATAATTGAATAAGTGAAAAGGCAGAATAAATTATACCGAAAAATGATGTGACGCAATCAAATAGAGGCGCGCACTAATGCAGCAAACATGTTGGCAGTGTGGAAGCATTTAAAACTGTCAGAGAAAGACGAAAAATCATTACAAGCACCGACAGCGGGAAACTGTTTTGTATCGCATCGCATGTCTTCGATGAGAAGAGAAAGGGGTGGTTGTTGCTGGTTACTGTATGATGACTGAAATCGCGAAATGGCCTTAAACCTCTAGACAAATCATACAAAATCCTACAAGTGAGGTAGTATGAATTTGTATGAATGTGTCACTTCATAAAATATGTAATATTTGAGATATCGTTGGTCTGAGATATCGTTGGCCTACGTCATGCGTGACCTAAACCTGTGTCACTGGGATCTAGACAAATTATAAAAAATCATACAAGTGAGGTCATACAAGTGAGGTTGTATGAATGTGTACTAATTAGCCACCTCGTAAAATACATATGAATCAGTTGTAAGATAGCGTTAGTACTTCCGCAGAGCTAGTGCAAGACGAGCATTTGTGATTAAAAGGTATATAAATGTTTATCAAATGTTTAAATTTAATAAATGTTTATTTTTTAAAGAAAATGAACAATCGTTTTGCTAGATAAGACCCTTATTCCTCAGCTGAGAACCCGCTGATCCTCATTGCCCACGTCCACTATACGGAGAAAAATCCTGAAATGTTTTACTGAAAAACCTTAATTTCTTTTCAACTGAAAGAAAGACATAAACATCTTGAATGGCATGGGGGTAAGTAAATAATCAAGAAATTTTCAGGAAAGTTTTTATGTGAAGCAGTTGCACACAACAGTACACAAATGTTAAAAAACTTCAGAGAGCCTTTGAAGTGAACTTGTGTTTAATGGCACTTTATAAGAGCACATGAGTTAGTAAATAAGTGGAAATCAAAGCAGGAAGCTTGACCCTTTATGAGGGGACTTCCACTCATCCTCGTGTTCTGGGCAGATGAAGTTTCCATGTTCCTGCTCTTGCGTCTCTATTGCAGGTGGGTTTTAAAGACCCCACGCCACAGCCATACTATGGCATCCCGCCTCGGCAACAACAGGTGGGTGAGACGGGCTCTCTTTTCTCTTTTATGAGGTCTCTACTCTCTGTCTGGGAGGCAACACGAGACGTCAAACGTGCCCTTTGCACTAGCAATAAATAGAGGTGGAGCGAGCGAGGCTAGAGGCACCCACATACCGCCGGCTTTTGGGTCTATTTAGTTTTTTTACCACAGAGTGATGAAATATTATCTACACTACAAATAGCCTGTGCCCCGCTATAAATGAAGTATTAGATGTGCTCAATATAGAATTACGTAACTAAAGATTTCCTGAGATTCAATGACATGTTCAGGAAACGTGGACGTCCAGTACTGATTCAGAAGTTAATTTCAGGACTTTTAATAGTTAAATTGGTAACTTGAAATTCACGGCTCATTGGTTTCAGTCAGTTCTCAGATGCAGCCTGTTCTAAAGCTAGGCCTAAACCGAGCTACACAAGCCATATTTTTTAGGTCTGTTTTGGAGCTTCTGTGAGACAGCGCTGGACTGCAAAGACAGAGATGAGTTATTACAGCGAGAGAGAAAAAAGGCAGACAGCCTGCACATCTCCGCCATCCATTTCATGGTGAAAAATAATAAAGTCACCAGTGCAGAGATACAGCTCTGTCAGATGTTTGCCAGCATTTTGTGTGGAATGTGAAGCATCCTTTTTCTTTTCACAATAATGAACAGCTCAGGCAGCAGAAAGCAATGTAACGGCCATTATGGAAGCCAACAACTGGCTTGAATTATTCTGAAATCTCCCTTATTAACACGTTGGGATGTCAGATGAGAAGTAGGGGCCAAGAAGAGAGAAAGTTAAAGGAGGAGGCGCTGTGGAAAGCAAGGGGACGTTTAGCTGCTAAATGACGGATACTTTACGCCCCGGCCACAAGACGTCTCGGCACAGTCAGCCCATGGAAGGTGGGCAACGGCTGAGTGAGCGTCCAAAGCTCAGGTAATCCCCTCCAAACTGGACGGAAAATCAAACCCTGCCCCTGAGAATTTCCACTCGGGAAGATGGCAAAAAATAACCTGACCTGAAGATGGATCATTCCCTGAATGTCTCATACTCACAGCGGCATACAAAAAAAAAAAAAAAAATGGAGAAAAAGAAAACTGATATTCTAAAAAACACATCATGGGGGAAAAAAAGGCGTTTTGATGAACTAATCTTTAGAAAGCAAAAGTAAAATAAATGAATAATATAAAATAAATAAACAATCTGGCATTCAATATATATAAAATTTAACATTAAAAAAAAATTATTAAATAAAAGTCCAGACTATAATTCAATAAATATAATAAAATATTATATTTAACATATGATATATAACATTAATTTGGTTAATTGATATACAGTTGAGGTTGAAAGTTCAGAGTCTGCAAAATGTAAAGTATTTTACCAAAATAAGAGGGATCAAACAAATGCATGTTATTGTTTATTTAGTACAGATCTGAATAAGATATTTCACATAAAAGATGTTTACATAAAGCCCACAAGAGAAAAAAAAAGTTAAATTTATAAAAATGACCCTAATCAAAAGTTTAAAACCCCTTGATTCTCAAAACTGTTATCTGAATGATGCACAGCTGTGTTTTTTGTTTGTTTGTTTTGTTTAGTGATAGTTGCTCACGAGTCCCTTGTTTGTCCTGTTAAACTGCCCGCTGTTTTCCAGAAAAAGGACAACTGAGGGACTTACATGCAACTATTACAGACGGTTCAAAAGCTCACAAATGCATTAAGAGCCAGGGCGTGAATTTTTATTTTTATTTATATTTACTTATTTTGCCTTCTGAGAAAATTTTAACTACCTTTTGTATACTCTGAAGAGCAGTACTAAATGAAAAAATATGATATTTAGTCAAAATAAGAAAAATGTACACATCTCCATTCTGTTCAAAAGTTTTCACCCCTGGCTCTCAATGCATCATGTTTCCTTCTGGAGCATCAGTGAGCATTTGAACCTTCTATAATGGTTGCATAGGAGTCCCTCAGTTGTCCTCAGTGTGAAAATATGCATCTCAAAACCATACAATACCATGCATTTTGTATGATCCCTCTTATTTTGGTAAAATAATGAACATTTTTCAGATTCTGAAAGGTTTTTTTATGCATTACAAAATTAAACGGTAATATAAACACCAAATAAAACATCACAGACAGACCTTTGAACCCCACTGTATCAGTTGTCATAAATGCACTCTGAATGACTGAATTAGTACGTGAGATAATTCATATCAGTATCAGCTCCCCATTGAAGCACATACTGTCATCTGTGACAAGCAGGACATCTGTCTTTCGCAGTGAAAGTCAATCCATCCCTCCATAACATTTCACCAAGTTTCCATATAGTTAAAATTTCCCCTCTTTGACTGACGCGCAAAAGGTTAGAGGTGCACCGCTTCGCATCCACTTTGCCAATTACATTATCACACAAAAGTGCTAATCATTTTTTCTGCACGAAGGCCAACTTTTAATTAGACCGAAGCAGGGCGCGTTCTCAGGAGGCGCATTTTGCCCTCTCTGCTATTCGGAGCCTTGGCTCACAGACTCGCAGCCTTTTTGAGCCTGATTGGGGCTTAGCGCCTGTTTTCCCCCTGTCGGAGAGAGCAGAGGGTGAGATACGGATGAGTAAACATCCCTCGTTTTTTATTTAGGGGTTCAAATCCCCTTCGCAGGATAAGTGGATGTGCTTTAGCTATTTTAAGGTAGTGTGTATGTGTGTGCAGTGGGGACACTAAAGAGCACAGTGCTTGTTACAGTGGTGCCTAAAAATAAAAGACCTTTTCTCATACTCATTGGGATATTAATTTCCATCATAGCTGTAAATTTGAATACTTGGACAAGTATGTGCTAATATATATTCTCCTAAGGATGTGTAGAGTGTATACTATAAGTAGTGGTTTGTAGTTGTTTGTCTGTGAGCATTTATGTATGTGTGTTAAGTCGGGGTCTCGGGGCCAGTGAGAGACAGCTGTAAGGGTTGTGGATTGCGAAGGTTATGATCACAGTGCTCTCATAAGGACTTTATTTCAGCTCTGTCCAAGCCCCCTCAGTCGACGGACAGGTGGGCGTTGGGTTTAGTTTCAGAACTTTTCCCCCTCCCCCTTTCCTTTTTTGTTTCTTTTCTTTTCATAAAACCGCCTGCGCAAACGGATGGTAGCGATCGGCGGGGCGGCTTGGTCTGCGGAGACCCCGCTGTGACGGGTAATAGGTGGGCCAGTGTGTCAATCATTTGACATTTCCTCTCGGGTAAATCAACACGCTCAGCCTGTCACCGTTGTAACGCTGTACGGGTCTAGAATGATTTAAATAGCGCACCGTGTGTACACATGCCAGCGTTTGTTTGTGTGTGGGGAAGCATGTTTTCGCTCAGGCCTCTGCATTTCATTTGCAGACGGCTGTGTGTGTGTGTCTGTGTGGAGGGAAAGTCCTGGGTTTAGTGTCAGTGATCTTCTCCCAAATCTCCCCTTGAGTGAAATTAAGGCAGGCAGACTTTTTAGGAAGGGTATGTGTGTTCAATATGACAGAAGCCTTATTTTCTAGTGCTGCTCTACTTTAGATATCCGTGAATGTGTGCTAGGCCTTAGTTATATTTTTAGCCACTTTGTCTTTATTCGATAGAACAATTAGACCGGAAGCAATGGAGCAGGACCTTGAGTTGGGACTCGAACCGTGCCATTTTTCAGAGCGTTGTCCACTGTCCATTTTTTCCTTTGACACCTATCTTTCCAAATCCCTGTCTTACAGAGTAGTCATTTTATCTGGCTTATGCTTATCCTGATAAATGTATAAAGAAAAAATGACGAAGGATTCAGGTTTTTTGTACTGTATTAAGCTCCTTATAATTCTTATACAGTTGAAGTCAAAAGTTTACATACACCTTGCAGAATCTGCTAAATGTTAATTATTTTACCAAAACAAGAGGGATCATACAAAATACATGTTATTTTTTATTTAGCACTGATCTGAATAAGATATTTCACATAAAAGATGTTTACATTTAGTCCACAAAAGAAAATAATAGTTGAAGTTATAAAAATGACCCGGTTCAAAAGTTTACATACACTTGATTCTTAATACAGTGTTGTTACCAAAATGATTCACATCTGTTTTTTTTTTTGTTTGTTTAGTGATAGTTGTACATGAGTCCCTTGTTTGTCCTGAACAGTTAAGCTGCCTGCTGATCTTCAGAAAAATCCTTCACGTCCCACAGATTCTTTGGTTTTCCAGCATTTTTGTGTATTTGAACCCTTTCCAACAATGACTGTATGATTTTGAGATCCATCTTTTCACCCTGAGGACAACTGAGAAACTCATATGCTATCACAGAAGTTTCAAACGCTCACTGATGCTTCAGAAGGAAACACAATGCATTTTGAGCCGGGGGTAAAAACTTTTGAATTTAAAAATCAGGGTAAATATAACAAATTTTTATCTTCTAGGGAACATCTAAGTATCTTCTGTAGCTTCTGAAGGGCAGTACTAAATGAAAAAAATATGATATTTAGGCCAAATAAGAAAAATGTACACATCTTCATTCGGTTCAAAAGTTTTCACCCCTGGCTCATAGTGCATCATTTTTCCATCTAAAGCATCAGTGAGCATTTGAAACTTCTGTAATAGTTGCATAAGAGTCCCTCAGTTGTCATCAGTGTGAAAAGATGGATCTCAAAATCACACAGTCATTGTTGAAAAGGGTTCAAATACACAAAAATGCTGAAAACCAAAGAATTTATGGGAACTGAAGAATTTTTCTGAAGAACAGCGGGCAGTTTAACTGTTCAGAACAAACAATGGACTTATGAACAACTATCACAAAAAAGTTTGTAATTCAAATTAAATGTCATTATTTACCATTATCTTTAGTTATTTTATGCTTTTATTATTATTTCAAAATTTGAATGTTGTTAAAATATTTTAAATTGTATTTTTCAGATTTTAATTGTAAAAAAATAATAATATTAGTAATAATATAATATAAGTAATAATTATATATTTACTGTATATGGATATTTACTGGAAATTCAGGATGCTTTTAGCTTTTTAGTTAGTGTGAAAATCAGTGAAATTCAGTGAGTTACTCTGTAGTTCTACTAATGGAAATAAGATGTCTTTAATATGCAAGAGCAGAGCACAGCAGTCCTTAATGAAAAGCTTGTCAACCATCAGGTCACAGGATGTTGTTAAATGTCAGCCGTGGTAAATGTGACTTCAAGAGGATCCTAATTTAATTTTAAAACCCTCTACAGTGAAGTGCCTCCATTGTTAAAATAGAAAAAAAAACATTGCTTCTTTTTTTTCAGTGTTATACATTTTAATGAGAAATGTCACACCCTTATTAATAATTCTGAATTGAATTTAAGTTTTGGGAATGTCCTTGCTTACTTTTTTCATTTCACTTTTTTTCTTTCACTCAAAATGAAAGTAGAGTCCTGGTGGTCTTGCCAATGACATTGCTTGTCATCTCTCAAGTAATTAGTCTCCGAGGTGTGTTGAAAGCTATTCAACCAAATGGCCTTGCAGCAAAAATAATCAAACTAGGAGGTCAAGTCTTGAAACAGATATAGTTCTAGTTTTCTCCAACTCTTCAAATCAACTCATGTGCTTGCGCATAAGTTTGTGTGTATGCATGCAAATTTCCCTCTGAGCATCATTCATGTGCATCCCGCTTTGGGATGTAGAAGATTTGAGATGTACAATCTCAATGATTAAAGCCTTGTGATTTATTTTCCATCATTTGACAACACACAGGGTTCAAACACTAATCTATTCTCTCATTCGCCTTATTGTGCTGGCACAGCGCTGGGTTTGACATTTCAGCGCTGAATGCTTAAATGTGTTTCTCATTGGAGCGGGACTCTGAGCCACACAGTGTTTCACGCATGCTTCCCTTTGAAATTGGGAGCACGTCTGCGCAAAAAAACACAAACAAATGTTCGCCACCAAGCACGTTCAAGTTGTTGCCGACAAACCGCCGATGCACATGACGTGCATAAATAGCTCGCAGGCGACATGTTTTTGGAATTAAAATATTAGAATGCATTTCAGAAAAGATCTACTCATAAACATGGATCTTTTTTTCAGCATTAGCCTCGGAAAAGTGACATTTAGGGCACCGGTTCGTATTGTAGACAAACCGAGGCAGCTCAGAAATGTGTTAGCAGTAAAACTTGGCTTCCCGAAGAACACATGGCAGTAGCATAGAAAAGTTACAACCTAGGAAAAGCTAACAGGCTTGCTAACTAGTTTTTGGCACAGCATAGGCTAGGGTTTGGTTTCTCAGCTTTCCTTCTTGAGGCCTTTAAAACTTTTTCTCTCTCGATTTTACTAGCTCTCTGTTTTCCCCTTGCTATGTAAAATGTTTCATTAGTACCTCTCGTATTCAAAGAGTGTGCAGATTTAGACCAGTTGTTTCTGTAGTTGTGAAGCAATGTTGCTAATCCCTTTCACAAACACACATTAGAGATCACCACACACTTTGAATCCGATATTCATGCTTTTTTTTTTTTGAAGTCAAAAGCAAAAAGTCAACCCTGCCTGGTTTTATTTGACTCTCTGCCTGAGCCGAGTATTAAAAACAAAGCAAATATAGTTAATTTTTTTGAAGCGTAAGAAAGGAGACAAAATGAAAAAGTAATCCTGCTGTTCCTTGTTTTAAGCAGCATCTGATGGTAGCAGAACCTGCTAATTTGTCACAGACTAAACTGAAACAGAGAATGGCAAAGTCATTCCAGCAGTACACGCAGAAAGTTGACAACTGAGTCTGTGCATTGACTGCTTTGTTGCGCTCTTTCCCGCCTATTATATAGCCTACCGCTAACCTGCACACTTAACCCCACTAACACTTTTTCACGACCCCCTACGCCGAAGACCCAAAGCGCTTGTGTCAAGGCAGATTAAGTTAGCATTTTGTCAGCTCTATAGTCTAAACAGAGGTTACGAATACTATACCGCTTGTTCAATGCAAAGATTCCAAACTTGCAACTTGATAAGATGGATATGGTCAGCAGTAAGGTCAACGCTAATGCCCATGTAATGTTTAGAAATGGGATCTGAAGTAAGTTTATATAAAGCACATTATGCTATTTTTGGGAAGAAAATAAACCTTTTTTGAAAAATGTGTAAGTTTTCTGCTACAAAGTTCCTGCTTGTCCACTTAAAAGTGTAATAATTAAATAACTGCAATAATTGATACACAGGTTAAATGTCAAAACTGAAAATGTTAACTTAACCTCTTTTCAGGTGACTGATTCAATCAATTAAGTGCCTCTAAATTTTAGGATCTTGTAGAATTGTCTTTCCAAAATGTTTGTTTTGTAACATGCTTCTACAAATTTACTCATTTGTGACCCTGGACCACAAAACCAGTCATAAGGTTAAATTTGACAAAACTGAGATGTATACATCATATGAATACTCAATAAATAAGCTTTCTATTGATATATGGTTTGTTATGATAGGACTATATTTGGCCGAGATACATCTATTTGAAAATCAGGAATCTGAGGGTGCAAAAAAATCAAAATACTGAGAAAATCACCTTTAAAGTTGTCCAAATTAAGTTCTTAACAATGCATATTACTAATCAAAAATTACATTTTGATATATTTACAGTAGGAATTTTACAAAGAATCATCATGGAACATGATCTTTACTTAATTTCCTAATGATTTTTGGCATAAAAGAAAAATCAGAATCACCTGTCGCATGTGCTCATTAGGTTTTGTGAAGTTTTGAGTTTTTCTTTAGGCTTTATAGGGTTTTAGGTAATTTGGCCAGGCCCTTTTCTAAATGACCCCGTTATAGCCTCCCAAAGAACACATTTTAACTTTTTTTTTTTTTTTGGATAATTATTGACCTAGAGAGTCCAGTCCTGGAGTGTTTTTTCCATATTGAACAAAAAACCTAGGATTAGTTCACAAAAGTAAGTTTTTTGACAAATAATTTAACAAACAATTACATTGGCAGCAGTGGTTCTAGAGACAAAGTTGTCTGAAATGAGGAGCTCTAGTGTGACGCACAATCGTTTACGCCCTTGTGATCTCACCCGGTAGTGGCCGATTTCTTTCAAAGTCAAACAGGCCCACCATTTCATTTCGTTCTGATCGGCCTCCGTTAACCTTTAACGGTGCTTAAATTTGTTGGCCAGTGGCGGCCATGTTTTTTGAGATATGCAAATGTCCTTATAGACACTTGTGGCACTTTGGACCAAGACTGTGCATACCAATTTTCATATTGAAAAAACAAATAGTTGCACAGTTATAGCCATTTGTATTGTTTTTTTTCCCTCTAATAGCACCACCAAGTGGCCAAGCTCCGCAATTTTTTATTTTTATTTTTTCAACCTGTGACCTCAGATTGAGCTTTTACATAAGTGCTCTGAGTTTGGCAAAGAAATCTCATTCTATTCAGGAGTTCTATGCATGGCCCTGCCCCTTTCGACCGCTTTGGCGTCTCTTCACGATGGTGAGTCATGATAATTTTTCATAATTATTGATATTCACTCTCCAGAGAATCTTTCTGCACTGGTTTAGTTCCGATTGGACGAAAAACCTAGAACTAGTTTGCATAACTAGGTTTTTAAAAATATATAAAAATATGAAAATTTCGCCAGGCTCACGATCAAATCTTGGGCATGCATTTTGTCTGCCATGAGCCAAGGATTCCAAAGATATACCACACGGTTTAGGAGTTATTAGCATTTTCATACTTTTGTTCGCTGTAGCGCCCCCATCAGGCCAATTAGGGCGAGCCTTGGTGACATTGTAGACGGTGTGAGTACTACCACCCTCCAAGTTTCAAGTCTCTACAACTTACGGTTTGGTCTGCATGATCAGTTTTATGAGGAGTTCACTGATCCGTGAACATTCTAACGATTACATTAGGGTTTAAGGGCATAGCTTAAAAAGCGTTTTTAAAAGGAAATTTAATTTTTTACATCTTTTAAAGAGTGTTCACTGCAATATCACTACAACATAATGCTGCGAACACATTATTTACCATCTATAACTCCATGTCAATGTTAAGCATGTGATTCTTGTCTGTCTAGCCAACACTGATGTTTCTACTGAATGTATTGGTAATGGTTGTACCATGTTTTAGATTAGCTGTAACCTTCAGAAGTGAATCTGTGTGAGGGATGGAACGAATTAAATGGTATTGGTAGGATGGCTTTACAAAGACAGCTTGACATGGACTATGGCTGAAAAGATGGCTTTGTAAAAACATAACTGGACAAGTTTATAAGACAGTTTGGAAGCTCAAAGAAAGGTTTTTGAATGCAAGTTGTACAGACACCAAGTGAGACAAACAGACAGACAGATAGACAAACGAACAGCAGGGCGTGTGGGGCTGTTTGTGAGAGAATGTACCGCAGAGAAGAATCCCCCATTAATCACCAACCCAGTTCAGCAATCCACCTAACCAGAGAAAGATGTGTGGCCCTTAACCTGCTAGCATTAGCAGCCTTTGAGCTTGCTTTGTTCAGGCCTTTGGCCCGTACAATCAAACTACAAGATAAAATTAGAGGCAAAGTCGATTTTTATTTACACACTCATTTGCAACTCAGCTCTCCACTGAGGCCGATGAAAACGGCATAATGTGTTACATTTTTTTCTTCTTCTGGAGATTGAAGAGGCTTCTCAGAAGGAGGATGGTAATGGGGGACAGGCTGTGGAGTAAATTGAATTAGGCAGGGCGAGATGACTTGTAGTAAGAAATGAAATGTCATCCTCGCAGAGGCTGGAAATGTAAAACATGTGAATGTTAAACAGTGCGGTTCTAGCGTCACCCCTCTTTTTTCCCCCTACTTTTTTCACCATCTTCAAAACGCTGACTCCACTCACACGTTCAAGTGTGCCTTGCATAAATCACAGCCTGCGGAGGGAGATGATTCCACTCTATCCAAAACGCGCGCACACACACACACACACTCGCAAACATTCTGACTCACTTTTTGAATCTCTTTCTGAAATTATCCCGCTTTCACATATGAGCACTCTAGGGGTGTAACAGTTCATATTTCTCGCAGTACACAGTGTATCACTGTTCTGTGGTCACAATTTTAGTAGCTATTAGGGGAGCACCGATTAGGAAATTTTAAAGCTGATAGTGATATCAAGTATTTTTACACTGTGATCCAAAGGATACAAAACCAATTGCTGATATCGTTTTTCAAATAGCCCCTTTTAGCACACTTTTACAATCGTGAAGCCACATGCTTTAGCAAAATGCACCACAGTAAGATTACAGACAGCAGTTTTCATTTTGTGAAATGTCAATGTTTGCTATTTCAAAAGTTTGTGGTCAAGACAATTTATTTATTTATTAAAGAAATATCTCACCAGAATTAAAACTTCCTGACAAATTCATCCAAGATGTTTAAATATTTCTCTCTTCAGTCGAAAAGAAATTAAGGTTTTTGAGAAAAACATTCCTATATTTTTCACTATATAGTGGACTTCAGACTTCAGTACTCACCCCCTTGTCATCCAAGATGTTCATGTCTTTCCTTCTTCAGTCGTAAAGAAGTTATGTTTTTTGAGGAAAACATTTCAGGATGTCTGTCAATATAGTGGACTTCTATGGTGCCCGCTAGTTTGAACCTCTAAATCGAGTTTTAATCCAGCTTCAAAGGGCTCCAAACAATCCCAGCTGAGGAAGAAGGGTATTATCTAGTGAAACAATACGTTATTTTCGAATAAAATGGACAATTTGTAAACTTTTTAACTGAAATGATTGTCTTGTCTAGCTCTGCGTAAACTGTGTATTCCAGTTCAAGACAGTTAGGGTAGGTCAAAAAACTCATTTTCTACTCCAACTTCAAAATCGTCCTACATCGCTGCAGAAGTTCCGACCCAGTGTTTACAAAGTGAACATGCAAAGATCAAACGGCCTTTACAAAAAAAATAAAACAGCGATGTAGGACTATTTTGAAGTTGGAGGAGAAAATAAGATGGGAGTTTTTCAACCTACTCTGACTGTCTTGAAGCAAAATACACAGAGTTCACACAGAGCTAGACAAGATGAGAATTTGAGGTTAAAAAGTATATAAATTGTAAATTTTTTTAAAATAAAACTGATAGTTTCTTCCTCGGCTGGGATTGTTTAGAGCCCCTTGAAGCTGCATTTAAACTGCATTTTGGAAGTTCAAACTCGCGGGCACCATAGAAGTCCACTGTATGGAGAGAACTCCTAAAAAGTGTTTTCCTCAAAAAACATAATTTCTTTATGACTGAAGAAAGAAACACATGGGAGTGAGTAAATTATCTGTAAAGTTTTGTTCTTGACATGAACTTCTTCTTTAAGCACCAAATCAGCATATTAGAATGATTTCTGAAGGATCATGTGACACAGTGTGAAGTAATGGCTGCTGAAAATTTAGCTTTGCCATTACAGGAATAAACTGTATTCCAAAATATAATAAAAATAGAAACGGTTATTTGAAATGATATTAATATTTTGCAATAGTACTGTATTTTTAACTAAATAAAAAGCTTTTGTGAGCATAAGAGACCTTTTACAAAGTCATTTAAAAAATCTTACTGACCACAAACTTTTGAAGGTGTGTGTGTGTGTGTGTGTGTGTGTGTGCACGTGTGTGTGTTTACAGAGGCGCACATGCAGTCTATCAATATGAAGTATTAGTGTACTACAGATTTGTATTCAAGACTCTGTTTGCAGTTTTCTTGTCAATACATGTTTAAGTGATGCAGAAAATGAACATAATTGCTCTTGCACATGGACACCCCACAATTCATACAAATTTAATATTTATATTCTGGGAGTCATCGTTAGGC
Organism: Garra rufa; assembly: GCF_049309525.1. NCBI lineage: Eukaryota > Metazoa > Chordata > Actinopteri > Cypriniformes > Cyprinidae > Garra > Garra rufa. The sequence continues at coordinate 29,927,907 of NC_133376.1, forward strand.
ACGCATGCTGAATTGTTGGTGGGGAACGGTTGGGCCCCACCCATACACTCGGCAGTGTAAAAACGCGTTTAGTAATGGGCCTACACTCTCGCACACACCCACGCTCTTTGCAGTGCTCTTAATACGTACATTAAACCACTGAATGAACGCTGTGTATGTGCTATGGTGACAAAAAAAAACTCATCAATCATTAATGGCTCATTTGGGAGGGACTATCAGCTTTTCAAACAACCACTAACTGAAGAATGATTCCTTGTGTTGCAGGAAGCCGAGCACCACAAGTCTTGTCTTTGGCAATAGTCCCATTCGCTTAACGTCGTGGGTGTTTTTCTCCTCTGGAATTGTGATCTGCATTGTCATCATTCTCGCCACTGCATATGTCGGCCTATATGATTATTAATAATATCCCGCAGTTACAATGCCTCGAGAGACAAAACTATAAAAATCAACATTGGAATTGAATTTCATTCAGCCGCATCGTTTCTTAGTGAAGTGATTCAGGAACGTCATTGCTCAACTTGTTTTTCTTGGTACCTTGTTTTACGTAACTCTTACTTCTGACTCACTTTGAATTGTCACGTTACCATGGGCCTCGAACAACACACCATCACACTGGCTTTCTGTGAAATAAATACAAGCCTAACTGCTATCACCCCCTCGCTCTAATGGTGGCAGTAAAAGTAAAAATTATTAGCTCTGGGATCCAAGCACACAGACAGGGTGAATAATCCCTCAGTAAATGTGAAACTGCGACTCAAATCTTTGTTATGCTTTGGGCGGGGTGCTGGGCAGACGGAGAGCCGGCTCGAGTTTCTCCGAGGCGTGAGGAAGGCCGGATTCAATCAAGTGTTGGAAACGCTCTGCCCGGACCGCAATCTCTAACACACAACACATTATTTTATGCTTATTACTTTAGTTTGATCATGTCGGTCAGCCGAACGGGACGTCTGCATAAACTTCAGCTTCAAAACATAAGCACATCCTCGTTCAAAACAAGGATTCTCGTCGAGGCTGCCAAGAGTGTGAGGGTACTGGCTGAGCCACATACTAATCTGACTCTCCCCACAGGATTGTCCAGTCCAAATCACTGGTCTGCAAAACTACATCCTCTGTCAGCAATGAGTGCCCTGTGATTTGTGTTTCCACATCGTTCAGTGACTAAATAATCAATCCATTTCATTTAACTAAAAACTGCTTTTGTCAACTCACTTCGGTAGCAAACATCTAAAATGTGAATGTAACAGGATTTTACATATTTAACCATGTTAATTCTATAATCTTATATAATTAGCGTATTATCTATCGCAACTGGTTTGGCCATGGGACCCACATTTTCCCATGGTCATCAAGCCACAACCCACTTTTTTTTTGGTGATCCCAAACTAGTTTTTTTTATACAATTAAGTTGATATAAGCCACCAAGGTCATTTAAACATATACAAATAACACAAAAGGAAAATAACTGCATTTTTATGTTATGGAAATAACATTTATCATGGCGAATACACATGAACTGTTAATGAAACAGAAACTGCTTTTGTGCAGAATGAATATAAAATCCTTCTTATTATTCCTATTATTATTTTTTTTTTTTAAATCTACAGTTGAAGTCAAAAGTTTACACACACCTTGCAGAATCTGCAAAATGTTAATTGTTTTACCAAAATAAGAGAGATCATACAAAATGCATGTTATTTTTTATTTAGTACTGACCTGAATAAGATATTTCACATAAAAACACATTTACATATAGTCCTCAGGAGAAAATAATTTATAAAAATGACCCAGTTCAAAAGTTTACATATGCTGGATTCTTAATACTGTGGTGTTACCTGAATGATCCACAGCTGTGTGTGTGTTTTTATTTGTTTGTTTAGTGATAGTTGTTCATGAGTCCCTTTTTTGTCCTGCACAGTTGGACTGCCTTCAGGTCCCAGAAAATCTTTGGTTTTTCAACATTTTTGCGCATTTGAACCGTTTCCAACAATGGCTGTATAATTTTGAGATCCATCTTTTCACACTGAGGACAATTGAGGGAGTCGTGTGCGACTATTACACAAGATTCAAACTCTCACTGATGCTCCAGAAGGAAAAACAATGCATTAAGACCTGGGGGGTGAAAACTTTTGAACAGAATGAAGATGTGTACATTTCTTATTTTGCCTAAATATCATATTTTTTTTTCATTTAGGACTGCCCTTCAGAAGCTACTGAAGATACTTAGATGTCTCCCAGAAGACCAAATTCAAATTCAAAAAGTTTTGACCAAATGGATCTTAATGCATTGTGTTTTCTTTTAAAAGCATCAGTGAGCGTTTGAACCTTCTTTAATAGTTGCATAAGATTCCCTCAGTTGTCCTCAGTGTGAAACTCAAACTCATGCAGTCATTGTTGGAAAGAGTTCAGCACTAAACAAACAAACAAAAAAAAGCTGTGGATTATTCAGTTTACAACACAGTATTAAGAATCAAGCGTACAGTGTGTAAACTTTTGAACGGGGTCATTTTTTATAAATTCAACTATTGTTTTCTCCTGTGGACTATATGTAAATGTCTTTTATGTGAAATATCTTTTTCAGGTAAGTACTAAATAAAAAATAACATGTATTTTGTATAATAAACCTTTTCTCTTTTTTTCTTACACTCTTAGATATTTGCAGTTTTTTATATTTAAATATAATACAATGAGTAATTTAAACTATTGAATGAAATGTATTTGTTTATTTTTAACATGTTATTCAGCAAGACAAATCTAGGACAGAACCTTACTGGATTGTGAAAAGTGGGTGTTACATACCAGAAAGGAGCCAGTCTGACTGCGAGTTTACTGAAACTAAATGACTAAAATGACTTAATAGCTGTTTGACTATTGGTTAACTTTATCCAATAGCCTGTGCAGCCAAAGTGATGTCAGCAGAAAAGGAAAGTTGTTTCAGTGGGAGAACATGTTACATTTTAATGAAATATTATAAGAACAGACATTAGTGTTTTTCTTTGGAATAACATGCACTGATAAATCGTCCACAATAAGACCAGGAACATGCATTAAGAAAATAGATAGGGTCAATTTTGATTTCATGTTGACTCTAATGATATATTGCCTTCCGGAACCCTTCATATCTACATTCTCTTTGGTTTCCCTCCATTTCTCTCTCGCACACTCTCTCTTTTACTCTTTCTTATACTCACACACATTGACACAGTGTGTTACACATGCATGCAGGTGATGATATGCCTGAAGATCCATCATTGTCCCTGGCTGGTGTTCGACTGCACATACACATCCCTCTGGCTCGTGTCTAGCTGAACATCCATTCTTAGCTCAGAGGGAGAGCACATAGAGACTGACATGTTCATCTGTCCCCACAGCGGGGAGATTTTGACAGTATGTGCACATTTACAGAATAAACTGCAATACACTATACATGTTCATAATCGCTTACATGCACCATAAGAAAAAATCCTGTCAATTTTGATGAAAAACCAATACCACCCTCATCCAGAGAAGCAAAACATCTGATCTGGAGATCATTCCAAAGCCTTTGGTGCAGTCGAAGGCAGCCATGATTTTTCCATTGCATGACCGAATAAAAAAAATCTTCCCACCCAACGGGAGCAGGAGGGCTTTTTCATTTAGCCAATGAAGGGAAAGACTGTGGCTTTCAAAGCAAACCATTTTGATAGTTAACACGAAGCCACTTTAAAGCACAGCTGCACCGCTGACGTGAATAATACTATTTAATTTGTCTAATCTTAGCCCAAATGCCGGGTGGTTTCGAGGGGGTGCGGGTGTTTGTGTGTGTGTGTGTTTGTTACCATGTCTTCCATTCATCTGTTCAGCATTTGCGTTTTGTAGCCAAAATTGCGTTGCAGTCACATCTGCAACGAAATAGCAGCGATAATATACATGTATCATACCGAATGCATAGCAAAAGTTTGTGTTTGTGTGTGTTTGCGTGTGCATGTGCATGTGTGTGGGATCGGGTTTTGCGGCCCAGTGCGGCATTAAGTCTCCGAAAGCAGAAAGAGCCGTGTTGTTTTATGCCTCTCTGCTCTTTCATTTATGTCAGATCTGTTGTTCACATGCTGCGTACGCTGACGGGAGAGAAGGGGGCTCGAGAAAGAGAGAGGCTTGTGGAGTTAAAAGGCCAAGTTTTGGCACACGCAGAGTCAAACTGATGGAGGAGATGATTTTTGGTTTCTTTTTCAAGGCCACTGTAATTTACTCCAGCTCTATAAATCTCTTTGAATAATAAAAGAGAGAAATGCTTACATATATGTATTTCGGAAACTATTTGCCAACGCCAGAGACTGTAAAACTCGGCTTCCTTACACGTGCTGTATTGATAGACACTTTGAAGGTTTCATTACTAATGCTTTTAGAGCATTAACACAGCCTTTAACTAGTTTTGCAGCAATGACATGTTTGGGTAAATGAGTGACGTGTGGTATTTTCTGTTTTTCATTTGCTTTAGTCTATGCATTTTTTTTCCTTTTTATTTGGCTGATGTACTTTTGATGCATTTCTCATGCATTTACAACATTTTTTATGGCTTTTCCCTTTCCTTCTTTTACAAATTGTGGAAGTCTGTCCAATTTTTTTTCTTTTTCTTTTTTTTTTCTTTTCCCCCTTTCAGTTTCACTGGCTGCAGCCAGTTTGGCAGCACTACGTTTACTGCACATTTTATATTGCTTATTGTTACCAACAAGCTGAAAATCATAAAACGAAATGGGGGGCGTTTATGCTCACTAGAAAAGTGGAATGTTTAGGGTGTTTTTAGAGATGATTCCTCATGCTGAGAGGTCAGTTAAGTTTTGACTGCACTGCTCTGGATTTCATTAGCACAGGAAATGTCCCATGTAGACATGCTGGGCGTTTATGCCTGGAGAATGAACTCACATTCACTCTGTTAATCGCTTGAGGAGACTGTTTGAAAATGTTAGGGGGAAAAAGAAGCAATAGCTGTTGTCAGAGCAGCAGGCCGGTGACGATTGAACTATATACACACCAACAGGTGTGCGAGGAAGATAAACGACTAAAAAAAACTATTATGAGTCGCCTGTCCGTTTGCAACAAATTATTATTGGTGAACAAATGATCAGCATGGATGCATGTGAAGGTTTAGCAGGTGTAGTAAAGAATGTCTCTTTATTTAGTAACCCCTGTCGTTCCAGATTGTATGACTTCTTTAAACACAAAAGAGGACATTTTGGAGAAAAGTGTTTGTTACTTTTCCCCATGCAGTTATGAATTAATGGGGACTGAATCTTGAAAGACACAAGACAATTAAATGCAAAAACACAATAAAAGTGGTCCATATAACTTGTGAGCTACAGCTGAAGTCAAAAGTTTACATACACCTGCCAAAAAGTTATTTTACCAAAATAAGAAGGATCATACAAAATTTAGTACTGACCCGAATAAGATGAATAAAAGACGTTTACATATAGTCCACAAGAGAAAATAATGAATTTATAAAAATATTCCAGTTCAAAAGTTTAAATACATTTGATTCTTAATGCTGTGTTGTTACCTGTATGTTTATTGATAGTTGTTTATGAGTCCCTTGTTTGTCTTAAAACCCACAGTTCTTCAGAAAAATCCTTCAGGTCCCACAAATTCATTTTTCAGCATTTTTTGTGTATTTTAACCCTTTCCAACAATGACTGTATGATTTTGTAATCCATTTTTTCACTCTGAGGACAACTGAGGGACTCATAAAACTACTACGGAAGGTTCAAACACTCACTGATGCTTCAGAAGGAAACACAATGTGTTAAGAGCCAGGGAGTGAAAACTTTTGAACAAAACAAAGATGTGTACATTTTTCTTGTTTTGCCTAAATATATATATTTTTTTTCATTTAGTACTGCCCTTCAGAAGCTACAGAAGATACTAACATGTCTCCCAGAAGACAAAATGAGTTAAATTATACCCTGATCTTCACAACCTGCTGAAAAAAAAAACAGCTAAAACCAGCCTGGGACATGAATTATTTTTTTTTAAGAACAGCAGGCAGTTTAACTGTTCAGGACAAGCAAGGAATTCATGAACAACTGTCACTAAAAAAACAAAACAAACAAACAAACAAAAAAAAAAACACAGCTGTGGGACATTCAGGTAAGAACACAGTATTAAGAATCAAGTGTATGTAAACTTTTGAACCGGGTCGTTTTTATAAATTGAACTATTATTTTCTATGTAAAAGTCTTTTTTCTAAAACATCTTTTTCAGGTAAGTACTAATTAAAAAAATAACATGCATTTTGTATGATACGTTTAATTTTGGTAAAATAATTAACATTTTCAGATTCAAGGTGTATGTAAACTTTTGACTTCAACTATATATAACTGTATAAGTCTTCTGAAGCCATATGATTGGTTTATGTAAGAAAACCCCCCACAAAATTTAGTTTTAAGTCTGACATCTAAATAACAACTTACTTTTTTCAAACCGTATGACTTTAGAAAGCTTGAAATATAGGGTATGCGTCATATGGACCACTTTTATGTTTCTTCACTTTTATGGCGCCTCAGTGTCACATTTATTGCAAATTGCATGGAAAATTGTAACAAGCATAATCTTCAGCATTTTTGTTGCACAATAGAAAGTAGCATGAGGTGAGTTAATGATGACAGGTGAATTATTTCTTTAGAATGCTTTTAATTCCCAACCTTTAGTCACAGTATTGTGTTCATAGTATTGTTTTGATTACAGCCAGTCATGACACCGCAATGCTGTCAGGAGACGTTCCAACCATATTTGGGCTATTGTTTTCCTTGAAAGTCTCATGGATGACAAGCAAAATATAGGTCATTTATTAAACCAGAAGTATGCTGAAATTTAAACATATTCAGAATAGAGCAAATACTTCTTCATATCAGATTTGCATGAAAAGTAGAGTTAAAAATGACGCTTTAATGCATTGTCGCATGCTGTACAGACTGACTCGGATGGACACTTCAGCGCATATAATGATATTCTTGCGCACTCAAAACATACTCAAATGCTCAGTCACCCAGTGCATGCTGTTCTTTGCCCCATGATCGGCTGTGCTATGCTTCAGTGGCAAGAACTGATCTTTTATACTAATTTTGGATTAATGGATTAATTCGTCCCTCAATGCAGACACTCACAGCCACATTTAAAATAACAAATGGGCCTGCAGAACCCCTCCAACACACACTTCTCTCTCTCTCTCTTTCTCCTCTGTGCTTTCAAAATCTTTAGATGAATAGGGGGTCTGCAACAGTGCATAACAGTGAATGTGTTCAGGTCCTGCCACAGCCAGCCCAACTTTAATCCCACTTAATGCTCAGAGTCAACTTACGCTCCCAATCACAGTCTAACTTTAATCTCTGCTCAAGCTGGACAAAACCCCCTCCAACCACCCCTAAACCACTCCAGAGAGAGCGAAGAAGACAAAGGAGAAGATGGGGAGTCTGTTTATGTGGAGTAAGATGTATTTTGACGGCTTTTCGTTAGATGCTTACTGTCACACTGGACTCAAACCCTGAATCTTAACTCACAAACTAGTAAACTGTTTCATATGTAGCAAATTCAGCTGCTTTCAATAATAATTTAGTGTGATTTTGATAAAATTTCCCATTTCAAGTAACTTCTCAGCATTAACAGATTGTCAATCCAATCTCCAACAAACTCATGCCAGGCCTACTTTAGTTTTTTAAAAGCAGAAATTTTGTTGATATCTGAGGCTTATTAAAGTAAAAGTGTGGAAGTATACAGTTGAGGCCAAAAGTTAAGGCCCCTTTCAGAATCTGCAAAATGTAATTTTTTTTTTACCAAAATAAGAGGGATCATACAAAATGCTTGTATAGTACTGACCTGAATAAGATATTTCACATAAAAAATTTACATATGGTCCAGAAAATAATAGCTGAAATTATAAAAATGACCCAGTTCAAAAGTTTACATCCCCTTTATTCTTAATACTGTGTTCTTACCTGAATGATCCACAGGTATGTTTTTTTGAACACTTCAGAAAAATCCTTCAGGTCCCACACATTCTTTGGTTTTCCAGCATTTTTGTGTATTTAAATCCTGTCCAACAATAACTGTATGATTTTGAGATCCATCTTTTCACACTGAGGACAACTGAGGAACTTGTATGCAACCATAACAAAAGGTTCAAATGCTCACTGATGCTTTCAGTTTCTTAAAGTTTTCACCCCATGGGTTTGCATGTTTTTTTCCTTCTGGGTTTAAACCCTTACTGATGTATAAACATTTTTCTTATTTTGCCTAAATATTTTTTTTTTCATTTAGTACTGCATTTAGTACTAGTGACCCATACTAGGGGTTTGTGCTCTGCATTTAACCCATCCAAGTGCACATACACAGTAATGAACACACACACACACACACACACACACACACACACACCGTGAACACACACCTGGAGCAGTGGGCAGCCATTTGCAGTGGAGCAGTTGGGGGTATGGTGCCTTGCTCAAGGGACTCACCTCAGTCGTGGTATTGAGGGTGAAGAGAGTGCTGGTTATTCACTCCCCCCACCCACAATCCCTGCCGGATCTGAGACTCGAACCTGCAACCTTTGGGTTACAAGTCTGACTCTCTAACCATTAGGCCACGGCTGCCCCCTGGAAAAGTTGCTGCTTAACTTTTTATAATAGCAATTTGCATATACTCCGGAGTGTTATGAAGAGTGATCAGATGAATTGCATAGTCCTTCTTTGCCATGAAAATTAACTTAATCCCGAAAAAAACTTTCCACTGCATTGTTAAGAAGGCTTCAAGGCATCCAAGAAAGTCCAGCAAGCGCCAGGATCGTCTCCTAAAGAGGATTCAGCTGCGGGATCGGAGTGCCACCAGTGCAGAGCTTGCTCAGGAATGGCAGCAGGCAGCTGTGAGCGCATCTGCACGCACAGTGAGGCCAAGACTTTTGGAAGATGGCCTGGTGTCAAGAAGGGTAGCAAAGAAGCCACTTCTCTCCAAAAAAACATCAGGGACAGATTGATCTTCTGCAAAAAGTATGGCGAATGGACTGCTGAGGACTGGGGCGAAGTCATATTCTCCGATGAAGCCTCTTTCCGATTGTTTGGGGCATCTGGAAAAAGGCTTGTCCAGAGAAGAAAAGGTGAGCGCTACCATCAGTCCTGCGTCATGCCAACAGTAAAGCATCCTGAGACCATTCATGTGTGGGGTTGCTTCTCATCCAAGGGAGTGGGCTCACTCACAATTTTGCCCAAAAACACAGCCATGAATAAAGAATGGTACCAAAACACCCTTCAACAGCAACTTCTTACAACAATCCAACAACAGTTTGTTGAAGAACAATGCATTTTCCAGCACGATGGAGCACCGTGCCATAAGGCAAAAGTGATAACTAAGTGGCTCGGGGACCAAAACGTTGATATTTTGGGTCCATGGCCTGGAAACTCCCCAAATCGTAAAACTTGCGGTCAATCCTCAAGAGGCAGGTGGACAAACAAAAACCCACTAATTCTGACAAACTCCAAGAAGTGATTATGAAAGAATGGGTTGCTATCAGTCAGGATTTGGCCCAGAAGTTGATGGAGAGCGTGCCCAGTCGAATTGCAGAGGTCCTGAAAAAGAAGGGCCAACACTGCAAATGCTGACTCTTTGCATAAATGTCATGTAATTGTCGATAAAAGCCTTTGAAACGTATGAAGTGCTTGTAATTATATTTCAGTACATCACAGAAACAACTGAAACAAAGATCTAAAAGCAGTTGAACAGCCAACTTTGTGAAAACTAATATTTGTGTCATTCTCAAAACTTTTGGCCACGACTGTACATGTTTCCCAGAAGACAAAATAAATAAAATTTACCCTGATCTTCAAATTCAAGAAGTTTTTACCCCTGGCTCTTAATGCATTGTTTTTCATTCTGTAGCATCAGTGAGTGTTTGAGCCTTCTGTAATAGTTGCATATGAGTCTCTCAGTTGTCCTCAGTGTGAAAAGATGGATCTCAAAGTCATGCAATCATTGTTGGAAAGGGTTAAAATACTCAAAAATGCTGGAAAACCAAAGAATTTGTGGGACCTTTCTGAAGAATAGTGGGCAGTTTAACTGTTTAGGACAAACAAGGGACTCATGAAAAACTATCACCAAACTTTTGACCTCAAATGTACATTGGTTTTTGGCTTGGTTTTTGTAATAGTGTGCATATATGTGTTTTTTCTTTATCTAATAGGTTTGAAACAACATGTGGGTGTTGGGTGAACTATGTTTTAAGGAAAGACCAAAAATGTTTGATTTGTTAATTTACAAGCACAATCATGTAATTTTTCACAAAAGAAAAGTAAAATTAAGTCGATTGCAGAACTTACTCCTACGTAAAGCCCTGTCTTTTCTGTTCATCTGAAGTATTCGACTCTCTGCGAAGTCTGCAAAGTCGGCTTTCCGTCTGACTTTTCCCCCCAGAGTCTTTAATAAAACTCTGTACAAAAGTGTGCTTTGTTGCAGATTGTATTACTTGTTTTCTTCCCCTGTTTGGCTGGAGTCTCAGCAATCTACCTGAGGAGAGGTTTTCTCTGACCTGGCTTCCACTGACGCTTTTAAATGTAGCTGAGATTTTCTTCTGCCTGTCCCTTAAGTCTCAGCATTTGGGCCCTCTTCACAGTCTCCCTCCATATCCTTTATGAGCTGTGAAGTGACCACAAGCCTAAGCCCCCCGTGCTTAATATGCTGCTTCTCTCTCTTTTTTGGCTCACCTATTTTTTCAGTTTCCTTTCACAAGCCTCCGGGAAAAAAATTTGACCGAAAAGGGGTTGCAGAGAGAGACAGAGAGAGAGAGGAAAAAAAAATCTTTGACAACTTTAAAAGGGAAAATCCCTTAATGCATCTCCAACCTTATCTCAAACACCTCAGTATCTGTCTCCAGCGCCAGGCCTTTGAAAGGATATTTCAGAGCTGGAAAGAGCCAGGAGGAGACTGGGTCTAAGGCAGGCTTGGGAATGAGTTATAGGCCCTTTAGAGTCTGGGAATCTCAGAGTTCTGACCAGGGCTTTGACCTGCTGCCTCAACCACACGTACAGCAACTGAACAACTAGTACACACACTAATAGCATGAGGAACAGAAGAGAGAATTTACAGACTTTTTTTTTTTTTTTTTAAAGACACTTTTTGGGGAGTATTTTTGCAAGTACCACTGTAGTTAAAGTTTAAGTGTAAAGTTAAAGAGGAAAGACTGACACTTCATACTCACTTTTTACTGTAAATTTAACAGGATAGTTTTTACAGTGTACTTTTATTGTGTAAGGATACATTAAAGTGATCAAAATTGACAGTTAAGACATTTATATTGTTACAAAAGATTTCAAATAAATGCTGTTCTATTTGAATACATTTGAATAAATCACAAGAATAAATTACATTTTTAAAATATATTAAAGTTGCACTTTATATTAGGTGGTCTTAACTACTATGTACCTACATAAAAATAAGTACAACGTACTTATTGTGTTCATACTGCATTGCAAAACACTTATGCTGCTATTGAGGTGGGATACGGGTACGGTTAAGGATGGGTTGGGTGGTATGGGTAGGTTTAAGGGTGGGTTAAGGTGTCAGGATGGGTCAACAGTGTAATTATGAATGTAATTACTGAAATTACAAAAATTTAAATCGTGTACATCCCTTCACGTGCTCTCAGATCTTCATCTTCAGTTTCTCTTGTGGTTCCTCGGATTCGACTAACTACTATGAGTGCCAGATCCTTTAGCTATGCTGCCCCCCGCTTATGGAATTCCCTTCCCCTTGATATTCGCAACAGCGATTGCCTGTTGACTTTTTTTTATGTCTTAAGACATAAGGCCACCTAATATAAAGCGGGACCAAATGAATTATTATATTTTGAATTATAATAAAATTTTATAATAATATGCAGCCTTGTTTAGCGTAAGACACTTTTTATTTTTTGTAACATTCAAAAAAAAAAGCACCGACCCCAAACTTTGTGTTATATATACACTATCAGTCAAAAGTTTTTGAACAATAAGTTTTAAAGAAGTCTCTTCTGCTCACCAAGCCTGCGTTTATTTGATCCAAACAGTACAATTTTTCAATTTGAATATATTTTAAAATATAATTTATTCCTGTGTTTTCAAAGCTGAATTTTAGCATTATTACTCCAGTCATGTGATACTTCAGAAATCATTCTAATATTCTGGTTTGCTGCTCAAAAAAGCATTTATTATTATTATTATTATTATTATTATTATTATTATTATTATTATTATTATTATTATTATTATTAATATTATTATTATTATTATAGTAGGTTTCTTTATAGAAAGTTTTTTTTATAGAAAATTCAGAAGAACAGCATTTATCTAAAATCTTTTGTAACATTATAAATGTCTTTGTCATCACTTTTGATCAATTTAAAGCATCCTTGCTAAATAAAAGTGCTATTTTCTAAAAAAAAAAAAAAAATATATATATATATATATATATATATATATATATATATATATATATATATATATATATACAAAACCAGTCATAAGGTAAAATTTTACAAAACTGAGATATATAAATCATATGAAAGCTCAATAAATAAGCTTTCTATTGATATATGGTTTGTTAGGATAGGACAATATTTGGCCGAGATACATCTATTTGAAAATCTGGAATCTGAGGGTGCAAAAAAATCAAAATACTGAGAAAATCACCTTTAAAGTTGTCCAAATTAAGTTCTTAACAATGCATATTACTAATCAAAAATTACATTTTGATAGGTTTACAGTAGGAATTTTACAAAAAATCTTCATGGAACATGATCTTTACTTAATTTCCTAATGATTTTTGACATAAAAGAAAAATCAATAATTTTGACCCATACACTGTATTTTTGGCTATTGCTACAAATATACCCCAGCGACTTAAGACTGGTTTTGTGGTCCAGGGTCACACACACACACACACATATATATATATATATATATATATATATATATATATATATATATATATATATATATATATATATACTGACTCCAAGCTTTTGGATGGTATAGTGTATAATCTTACAAAAGCTTTTTATATTTTCAGAATATTAGAATGATTTCTGATAGATCCTGTGACTGAAGTAATGTATTAAAATACATTTAAATAGACAAATCAAAATTTTAAATGGTAAAAATATTTCGAAATTGTACTGTTTTTGCTGTACTTTGGATCAAACAAACGCAGGCTTGGTGAGCGGAAGAGACTTCTTTAAAAAATCTTAAAAAACTTTTGACTGTTAGCGTATGTAACACATTATTTCTTAAAAATTATTTTTGTGAAGACCCTAGGACATCTTTCATAATTCCCGTCATCATCTGCCCTCTCTCACAGATTCCTACTGGGCATTTCTTTTTCCTCAGTCGCACAACTAATCACTCGTTCGCTCGTTGCGACTAATTAATTCACACACTCGCTCTTCCACACTCATTTACTTGTTCGCTCGTTCACGATCACCCCCGCAGCCCCAGGTCCCTCTCTCACCCTGTCTGTTACGGCGACTTTAACAGGCTCGGTCCAGTGCAGGCCGATAAATCTCCGACTGAGGATAAAGTTCAAGTAGATAAAATCAAACAGATGTCGGTAGGGAGGTTCACTCTCTGTGACCCATAAAAGTGCTCTCATCAAAGCCTGGAATCATTTGTTTTGAATTATGACTCTGTTTTCAGAGGGGGAGGGGAGGGCACGAAGAGCTGTTTGCAGTGTAATAGGAACTGTTTATCTGAAAACACTGTGGGGATGCCAGCGCACAGCCCAACCCTGGGAAACTTACTAGTGACAGACGCCTGATTGACAGCTGTCGACGTTTTTGTTGTAGATGCGTTTTGGTTGAGTGGTTCTGAGGACGATCAGAAATATTAATGCTGTTAATTTCTAGAGACTGAAAAAAAATGCAGTTAGCTTATATAAATTGGGTGACAAAAATGAGATGTTTAAGTCCCCCAGACAATATTTACTATCTGTAAGTATTTTGAATCAGGATAGGTGATAAGATCTTAGGCAAACCCAAATAACAAGCTTATGAATTTGAGCAAATGTTTGCTTTCTCTGGCTCATCGGACGCACGTGATATTTTCTTTCCCGTCGCTGTTTTATTCTCGACCTCTCGGAGATAGTGCCATATGAGGGTTGTATTTTCAGTGGGAGTTCAAGTCGGGGTTAAATAGTTGCTTTATCAGAGTGATCTGGCCCCCAGTGCTGGTTAAGCGAGGGCCACGACTACAGAACGCTTACCTACTGAGAGTCTGCCCTTCAGCCCTCAATGATGTATGTTTTTACAGAGAGAAGAAATACAGTCCATTTGGCTTCATGCTTGAGACAACGGATTTCCAACTGTCGTCATAATTCAGGCACTGAGTGTGTTGTCTTTCTCCGGCCTGATAATAAACTCGCCTTTAATGTGTCTGTGACATCGGAAGCCGCGGGTCAGCGCGTGAGAGAAAATAGAAAGAGAGACGGCGGAAAGAAAAGAATAGCCGGATTTAGGGCGACCTCGGACTTAGCATGCAACGGACTTTTCTTTAAAATGATCGTACAGTCATTATAACCCTTTACGCTTCTGATCTCACGAGCGATCACAAATGGAGGCGAGAGAAGAGTTCTGTTTCTCAATTCTTCTCTTTTTTTTTTCATTTTTATTAGCCTCCTGCTCTTGACCTTGTTAGTCAGTCACGGAAGCGTGTAAATCTATCTGACTATACAACTGCATGTTGAAAAGTTACAGCTTCTCTGGGAATTTCACCTTGACTTCTTTATACATTGTTGTGAAGGAAACCATTTCTGGACAGCCGGAGCTCAGCTGCCCCTTATATCTGCTCTGACCCTCTTATATGGGAGTTGAAAGAGATGGAAAGATAGGGAGAGAGTAATACATCAGCATTTATGTGAATCTCTTAATTTTTGTCAAGATTGTATGTTTTATTGCAGATATTCAGATAACTCTTAATGCTGATGCCAAACCTGACTTGATTAGTGTTTTCAGCTTAAACCTGGACCACAAAACCAGTCTAAAGGCTCAGTTTTTTATTTATTTGAAAGCTGAATAAATACGTTTTCTATTGATGTATGGTTTGTTAGGATATGACAATATTTGGCCGAGATACAGTTATTAATCTGGAATCTAAGGGTGCAAAAAACAAAAACAAAAAAACAAAAAAACAACAACAACTAAATACTGAGAAAATTACCTTTAAAGTTGTCCAAATGAAATTCTTAGCAATGCATATTACTAATCTAAAATTAAGTTTTGATATATTTATGGTAAAACATGTACAAAATATCTTCATGGAACATGATCTTTACTTAATATCCTATGATTTTTGGCATACAAGAAACGATCATTTTGACCCATACAATGTATTTTTGGCTATTACTACAAATATACCCGTGCTACTTAAGACTGGTTTAGTGGTCTAGGGTCACATATATCAAAACTAAACCATATATCAATGAAAAGCTTATTTGTGACCCTGGACCACAAAACCAGTCTTAAGCAGCATATGTATATTTGTAGCAATAGCCAAAAATACAATATATGGGTCAAAATGATCGATTTTTCTTTTATGCCAAAAATCATTAGGATATTAAGTAAATATCATGTTCCATTAAGATATTTTTTAATTTCTTTTCATAAATATTTCAAAACTTAATTTTAGATTAGTATGCATTGCTAAGAACTTAATTTGGTTAACTTTAAATGCGATTTTCTCAGTATTTTGATTGTTTTTTGCACCCTCAGATTGCAGATTTTCAAATAGTTGTATCTTGACCAAATATTGTCCTATCCTAACAAATAAACCATACATCAATAAAAAGCTTATTTGTGACCCTAGACCACAAAACCAAGTAGGATATGTATATTTGTAGCAATAGCCAAAAATACAATGTATGGGTCAAAATGATCAATCTTTCGTTTATGTAAAAAATCATTAGGATATTAAGTAAAGATCATGTTCCATAAAGATATTTTGTAAATTTCCTACCGTAAATATATTGAAACTTAAGTTTTGATTAGTAATATGCATTGCTAAGAACTTAATTTGGACACTATAAAGGCGATTTTCTCAATCTTTTTTTTTTTTTTTTTTGCACCCTCAGATTGCAGATTTTTAAAAAGTTGTATCTCGGCCAAATATTGTCATATCCTAACAAATAATGCATACACCAAAGGAAAGCGTATTTATTCAGTTTTCAGATGATGTATAAATCTCAATTTCAAAAAATTGACCCTTATGACTGGTTTTGTGGTTCAGGGTCATATATTTACGGTAGGAAATGTACTAAATATCTTCATGGAACGTGATTTTTACTTAATATTGATTAAAATCAATCATTTTGATTTATACAATGTATTGTTGGCCTTTGCTACAAATATACTCGTGTTACTTACGACTAGTTTTGTGAATGTGTCTATCCACACTGAATATGCAATGCAAATATGACTTTCCAATAAGGGAAAAAAGGTTAAAAAGTATTGATAACTTTCTTTAGAAATTCTGAACTTAACAAGCAGTTAGCAAACCTGTGGTGTTTTCTATTTATGATGTTTTTGGGATGGAAAACTTTGATCCCTACGCTGTTTAACTGAATCTTTAAGGTAATTTATAATGGTTTCTAGCAAAGTTTAAACTGAAACAGCAGTTTAAAAATATATATGCACACTTTGTTTGTATTTCTGTTCGTGTAAGTATATATCTGTCACTACCAATTTAGGCACTTCATAGTCAGTATCTCCAGGGGGCAGCAACAATGACAGCTGTGGTGTTGAACAGAGTCGGTGCTTTAAAACACAAATGATGCGTATAAATGCAATTCTCTGTAACTCTCTTTTAACATTCCAGGAAGCTGCAACTTTGTTGTTTTTAGTGAGAAGAGATACTGTTAGTTTATGAACACAAACTTCTGTAGAAACTAACACTGTAATAAAACACTGTGCTGACTTGACCCAGCGAGGGGTGTTTTCTTAAGTAGCTTACTTGGTTTTGAAGCAGACAAAAGCTCAACAAAGAGTGAAATTGGAGTAGATTGTAATCAGGAATCATAACGTCGGTCCTGAGATTTAAGTTTAATGTCAGCAGCTCCAGTAAAGAGTCATGTTTTAACCATTAAACCTTTTACAAATATTGACCAAACTCTAGGCTAAGACTTTAAAAGTTTCTAAACTATAACTTCTAATATATATTTTAGGATTTTAAATACTGAAGGGGTGGCATTACAAATAATAATTAAAAATAAAGCAATAAAAAGGCCTGACCACACCTGGAAAGTCTAAGGATGTGTGTGTTGTTAGAAGTGGGAATTTTCGAGTGACGTTTAACTGTTACTGGTGACAGAGGAGGGACGACCTTCACATGGTTTACATCATTAAGCCTCCGCTTTCTTCCGCCACAGCGATATTGAGACTGGTCTGGTGATTCATGCCACTTGAAGTGCCTAATTTACTTACAGTGTTTTCGCTGGCAGGCCTCAGAACGGACGCATGGCACTTTTATTGACATAAATGTGTGAGGAGAAAACAACCTGGCAGTGCAGTGTATCTCAGTGACAGGAAGTCATTTCACACTGGTAAACACACACATTCAAACACAAATGCTCAAACACTGCGATATTGCTTTATTTGTCTCTGAGTGATGTCCAGTATTCCTGAACAATCATTATATTATATTATATTATATTATATTATATTATATTATATTATATTATATTATATTATATTATATTATATTATATTATATTATATTATATTATATTATATTATATTATATTATATTATATTATATTATTCTAACATACCTATAGAACAGCTTTTTGCAAATTTGTTAGAATTTTCATTGACTTGTGTGTGTGAATATGTGTAGCCCCTTACTTGCCTGTCTAATTGTAAATCTGATGTCTGTCCTTATGATAGGAGAATGCTCTGATCTCTGACCTGTATGACCTCAGTCTATTGCCCTCAACCTCTATGCGTCTGCCTTTGCCTCGCTGCTATAAAACAGCCACCCAATTTGGTTTCCATTAGAGAGTTTGCTATAGTTCTGCTGACACTATCGACCCAAAGACTCATCCATGTCTTAATGTCCTATTGAATTGAATGGAATGGTGGTTAAGACTGAATCTAGACGCTATCTGAAAGTGAAAGTGCACTGTGGACAGCTATCGTCCACAGTCAACTTGGAATTCTTATCATTTTTTTAAATATACACATAATGATTGCATTTTTTTTTTTTGCTTTTTTATTATTATTTTTGACTCTTTAAATCATAGCTCAAAAAGTGCATTTAGCTTTGAAGTAACAATTCCTAAAGTTTTATGAACAGATGAAGAAACTAAAAATGAATTTTTATTGAAATTATCAATTATATACAATGTAGACAACATAATAAGTTGACCTTCATTTAATTTATCCAGGTAGAATTGAATAATAAAAAACCAATTATATTATATTATATTATATATGTAGAAGCATAAAGGAGCAATTCTTCCACTAGAAAAAAATCTACATTGACATGGAAAAAATCTACACTGTAAAAAAAAAAATATATATATATATATGTATAAATGTATATTTAAATGAACATTAAATGAAATCTTCAACTGACATGGAAAAAATCTGTTTAGCACCTTTGTAATACTCTAAGAACCACCAAAAGCAGGTGGTGATGAGAAAGTTACATGATGAACCAAAGCTCATCACAAAGCAGTTTTTCTACAAGCTAAGAAAGAAATATTAATATACATAAGGTGCACAATGTCATTTACACAAATACTAAACACTGTCACGGTGATACTGAAATAATGTAATAAACATTCATTTAAAAACATTAGATGTAACATACAACCCTAATGAACATAACTGGTAAGAAAAAAACTAAGAAAAAACAATTATTTCAACAACAAAAAAATCAAATATGAAATGTAAATGTCAATTTACGCCTTTTCACTGTAAATTATATGTTCTTTTCATTTCCAAAAACTGTATTTTTAGAAACTGAAACAGTTTTTCAACCTATATAGTAAGGGAATGTACTGTTAACTAAATAATAATTTTTACTGTAGCATTTTTTTACAGTCTTTTACCATTAAAATCGTCATAATTTTTTTACAGTGTGCATGAAAATTTAGCTTACCTGTTTATCCTGCTTCCTTGCTCTTTCTTACTAGTTCTTAAATGTGACCCTGGACCACAAAACCAGTCATAAGGGTCAATTTTTTTTAATAAATAATTTTTTATTGATGTGTGGTTTGTTAGGATAGGACAATATTTGGCTGAGATACAACTATTTGAAAATCTGAAATCTGAGGTTGCAAAAAAATCCAAATATTGAGAAAATCACATTTAAAGTTGTCCAAATTAAGTTTTTAGCAATGCATATTACTAATCAAAAATTATATTTTGATATATTTATGATAGGACATTGACAAAATATCTTCATAAAACATGATCTTTATTTAACATCCTAATGATGACTATGAAAAATCCATAGTTTTGACTCATACAATGTATTTTTGGCTATTGCTACAAATATACCAGTGCTACTTAAGACTGGTTTTGTGGTCCAGGGTAAAAAAATATTCCTACATTGATGGGTCAGATTGAAGTCTAATACTGTTAATTATCTCATAAAGACATCATGTCAACATTAGACGTATAGACACATTCCCTTGGTATAAAAGATGCCTGTACGAATATTCAGTCCTCAAACTGCAGCCTGCTAAGTATGATCATAGCCAGGGCCAGAGCTTGTCTTTTCAGTATGTGGGCACAAGAGAAAAAAACCTGGGTTCAGTTCAAGCTGCAGAAATTTGATAAAGCCTCTACTAAATGGATTACATTGAAAAATGAACTAAAAGTGTTTGTACAAATCTAAATTTATTCTGCTAATGTGTTTTTTATAAAGAATTTGCAAAGCGTTTTGAGATCCAATGTGAATGCAGAATACTTACTGGTGACCCTATATAAAATGTTTGTACCTGAATCAATATTCTGAATTATTTGGAGCCTTGAGGGACAACAAAAGTTCCTTGTCAGATTTCATATACTCTGAATTATAATTCATAGGCATGGGGAGATGAAAGGTCATCAAAAAAAAAAAAACTCCCCCCAGCCCCTGTGTTGCACATTCATCCTTCTTATTACTACAATGGAGCTTCACCTTCTCTTTTTAATCATGGCTGCAGATATTAAACTGCACCGTCGGCTGAGGCTTGTATGGCATAGGGATTTACGGAGGGATTTGCATCTTCCTGTTCTTCCAGTTCAAATATCTATGTCTTCGCCGATCAAATTATCATAACTATAGTAGAGCAGAACTCTCCTCCAAAAATACCAGCAAAATAGAAATGTAGGAGAGAGCAAGAATACATGGAGTAGAAAAAAAAAAATCTTCGGATGATCGCGGTAGTGGAATTTAAATTGCGAAGCAACAGCGTTTCTTTCAAACAGTTGTTCAAAATTAAAAGTTAACATTTTTTAATGCTTGTTTTTACCAATGTAAAATTTTAATTTTGTCTGTCAAATATTTAAAATACTTGCATTTTTAAATCCATGACAAAAGTGACTTTTTTGCAACACTTATGCACAGAATTATCACTTGAATTGGACTCAGTAATGACATTAAAACTAGCAAGAGTAGATTTTAAAACAGTACTTGTGAAATCTTTAAAACTTAAAGTGTAAATACAGAACTCTTGTTATTTTAGCTATTTAAAAATCTCAAAAATGTAACCTCTTTTGTATGTTTTCACAACTTATACCAAAAGTATCAAGTTGATGAACTTCAAAGGTCCGTGATATGACTTGGTTGCTCCTCTGAACTTCTAGCAACAAACACAGATAGCGTTAGCTTATAATTCCCTTTTATCATATCGAGCTCCATTGCGTGACTCGACTGAACGTGTGAGGCCTCTGTGCGCAGGGACTCTGAGCTGAGGTTTTTTTCTTAATTATTATTATTTGTTTAATTTTGAGGCTGTAAGCTGAGCCTTGGGGTCGGCACGGCACGGCAGCACAGTGTTGGAATTGTTCAACATCTCACGCACTAGCAATGTGCTGGAAATGCACACACCTATAGAGGCAGCGGTATATCCAGCCTTAAAAATCCCAACCTGGAGAGTGTGGGAAAGCAGGCTTTTTTTTCTCTCTCTCCGTCTCTCTCTCTCCCGGGCTGCAAGAGCAGGTCAAATCCTCAGCTAGGTGCCCGAGGCTGTTTTTCCCGTCTCTCCTTTTGCAGCGCACCTCTATACCAATTGAACCAAATCCCAGTAAAGCTTGAAAAAAACAGAGCTACCCCTCTGCTTCCACTTTGGAGTTTGTTTAACCCTCTGGGGCCGAAATAATTAAGATCAATATATATATGAAAGTTCAACCTCTTGCTTTTTTTTTTTGAAGTTGCCATGCTGTATGAGGTAATTAGACAGAGCGGCAGATCTAGCGTGTGTGTTTCCACAGATGCTGGAAGAGCACAGACGCAAGCCGCCACTGTAGACCAGATCACTTCAGGACACGTCATGTGTCATGAGAAATATGCTGGGACACACTCAGATTATAAGGAATGACAACAGGATTTGTATTTGGACTTATTTGTATTTCAAAGTCATTCTGAGAAGGAATATGGGGTTTGTGTGAAACTGAATATATTATTGTGTATAATAAATCAGACACAGTGAAACCAAAAATGATTCAGACACCAGATATAATTTTTTATATTTTTCTACTAGTGAGTGCAGGACACTATAGCTCATTTATGTAAGTGAGGATAACAAAATAAAGTAAACTGACATATTATACCCAAGGATTGTTCATACAGTGGACTACCAGTAAAATTTGGTACCAAAAGTTTGATTTGACACTTTAACTTGACCATGTTTTGTTATATCAAGATGAATTTGTTCTGACACAGTTTAACTTTGAGCTTTTGTCATATTTTATTACTATTTTCTAAACTATAGCGAATAAACTGTGATAATGTGAAAATTATCGAAGGTTTCTGAATATATTTTGGTTTGACTGTAAATAGTAGCAGAGCTTGGTGCTCTGTTACTCCTTTTATCATCATTTGCCTGTAAATTTTCTTTGTTAGAAACTTCAGAAGCATTTGAACATCACCCGGTTGAGAGCGAGCGTCCTCTGTGAAAGCAATCCTGGTTTATCTGTTCTACAACTGAGGGATTTTGCTAACATTCCTTTTGCAAATACGGAGGAATAATTCTTATATTTTCTCTACGCTTGTATACCTTCGCTTTGTAGAGCGCTAGATTAATTCTCAAGGCTCATTTAAAAAAAAAAACCTGCAGTGCATTGTCGTGTACTGTACTCCTGAGGGGGCAGAAACAACCATACATAAGACACATACAAACAAGATATTAGATTATTAGCTTATTAAAAATGCCAGGTAGAATATTGTATTTGATTTATGTATTTTAATCATCTTTCAACCTTGTTTGTTTATTTTTTAAAGGTAATATCTCCCAAGTCTTTAATTTCCACACTATGGGGAGGCATTTCATTCTAAAAAATGCTGGGTTAAATACAACCCAGTTGCTGGGTTTGTCCATATTTCACTGCAGTGCTGGGTTGTATTTAACCCAGAATTTTGACCTAGGGGTTGGATTAAATGTTTAACCCCACTTCTGGGTAGTTTTATTTAGCTATTGCTTAAAAATGACTATCTGTGACCCTGGACCACAAAACCAGACTTAAATAACACAGCTATTTTTGAAGCAGTAGCCAAAAATACATTGTATGTGTCAAAATAATGTGTCAGATAATCAAAATAATTTAAGAAAAGAAGATATTTTGTAAATATATCAAAACTTAATTTTTAATTAGTAATATGCATTGATAAAAACTTTATTGGACAACTTTAAAGGTGATTTTTTTGCATCCTTAGATTCCAGATATTCAAATAGTTGTATCTCGGACAAATATTGTCTGGTTTTGGTTTTGTGGTCCAGGGTCAGATATGGCTGGCTAAAAATGAACCCAAAATAATCAAAAGGTGAACATTTATTAATAAACTATTTAATTAATGGTTATTATTTAATTATTATAAATAAAACTTATTAACAAATGTTAATTTATTCAATGTATTAATAAATGTTAATTTGTAACCTATTTGGGGTTCACTTTAAACAAGAAATACAGTTATTTTCAAGCAATAGTTTAGTTAAATAAAACTACCCAGAAGGTTAGGTCAAACATTTAACCCAACCACTGGGTCAAAACAACCCAGTCGCTGGGTTTGTCCATATTTCACCATATTTAACCCAGCATTTTTTTTAGAGTGCATTTGGAGAACAATGTAAAGATTTACTGCATTAGATTCCCTCCTAAATTTGGCAGTACTTACTTGATAATTATTTCAGCATGTCTCATAAAGCCACCCTTCCTACATTCTTTAAGTAATAGCAATTGAAAGAGCTGTAAATCCATTATTTCTAATTGCTTGGGCAAAAGTATTGCAAAGCAGGATTAACGATTTTGTAATATTTGCAGCGACTGAAGTAAATATCAGAACATATGCTTATTTATAATGCATTAGAAAATGGCAGGTATTTTTATAAAGTGCATAATTATAATGTAAATCAAAAAGTGTAATATAGTTCTGCCTCTAGTTTCTACATGTGTATTTGTGTTATTACATCTGACTTTCAGGACAATGAAATAAATAAACAGGTTTATTGGTTTAATATTGCACTGGGAATTGTAAACAGTGAACGTTACAGTGTGTGATATTTTATTAAGAAAAACGGCTGTGCCACAACAGTAAAATTTTAATTGATGCAATTATTCCCAAGTTACAATCGCTGTAATTGTGATTATTGGGCTCGCACATAAAGTATACAGCATATCCTTTTTTATTGTTTGTTTGTTTTTCAGCCCAGTATACCAACTTTATTATGTACGGTTGAAACAGTACTAGTAACACATGATCTTGCCAACGGGCAGGCGTTTACACATCTGCATGTGTGTGGCTTCAGAAGTCTTCGAAATCCCAGGCCCAGCTTTAATGCCTCACTGTGGAGTTGAGGATGCCAGGCCTAGAGCTTTACAATGCGGGATGGCAGGGATGCTTCATTGAGTCGCTGCTGTCGCTGCTGGGAGTACAGCGGCCTTCTGTCGGGCGGTCCTGGCATTCCAGCGTGCTTGGAGCTCAACCTGGAACAATAGGCAAATTATGAGGGTGATGTGGATACACAGCCTCTGCATCTCTCCCTTTGAGCGCACACGTATGTTACATGTGTAAGGTCGTGACCTTCACCGAGAGATTAAGTGCACCTATGGTGCGCCATATTTATCAAACCATAACAATAGGTGGACAACTCTTTACTAAAGCATTTACAAGCCTCTGTATATGGTATAGTCTCAGTAATCCAGAGGATGTGTGTGAACACTCAAAGGAACATTCTCGCATAAGCCTCGTCTTTACACGTATTCTCAGAATATTAATAGCGACGTACATAAGCGCATCCGATAAATACTTAAGACTAGTGGCTTTTTGTGCATCTAATGCTAGATTTGTCTGTATATGTACTCTGTGTGTGAGCATATGTATATTTATATATGTTTATATTCTTATAAACATACAGTATGTATTACATACACCATTGGTGCACATGCATATGACATGTGACCTTGGACCACAAAACCAGTCGTAAGTGTCAATTTTTCTAATTTGATAGCTATATCTGAAAGTTGAATAAATAAGCTTTTCATTGATTTGTGGATAGCTCTTGAAGGAGTAGTTCTTTCACAACAAAATTTTAAAGATAATGTACTCACCCTCTTGTCATCCAAGATGTTTCTTTCTTTCTTCAGTCGTAAGGAAATTTTCTCTCCATATAATGGACTTCTATGGAGCCCCCGAGTTTGAACTTCCAAAATGCAGCTTCAAAGGGCTCTAAACCATCACAGCTGAGGAAAAAAGGGTCTTATCTAGCAAAACGATCGGTTATTTTCTAAAAAAATTACAATTTATATACTTTTTAACCTCAAATGCTCATCTTGTCTAGCTTTGTGTGTACTCTGTGTAGAGATTAAAAAGTATATCAATTGTAAAAATTTTTTTAGAAAATAACCGATCGTTTCACTAGATGAGACCCTTCTTCCTCGGCTGGGATCATTTAGAGCCATTTGAAGCTGCATTTAAACTGCATTTTGGAATTTGAAACTCGGGGGCACCATAGAAGTCCATTATAAAGAAATCCTGAAATGTTTTCCTCAAAAAAAAAAAAAAAAAAATTCTTTACGACTGAAGCAAGAAAGACATGAACATCTTGGATGACAAGGGGGTGAGCACATTATCTGTGAATTTTTGTTCTGAAAGTGAACTACTCCTTTAATGCTGATGCCAAACCTGACTTGATGTGGTTTTCCAGCTTTAAGAAATGTGACATTGGACCACAAAACCAGACAAAAGAGTTTTTTTTTTTTTGAAAGCTGAATAAATTGATGTATGGTTTGTTATTTGAAAATCTGGAATCTGAGAGTGCAAAAAAAAAAAAACTAAATATTGAGAAAATCGCCTTTAAAGTTATCCAAATAAAGTTCTTAGCAATGCATATTACTAATAAAAAATTAAGCTTTGATATATTTACGGTAGAAAATTGACAAAATATCTTCAAGAAACATGATCTTTACTTAATATCCTAATGATTTTTGACGTAAAAGAAAAATCGATAATTTTGACCCATACAATGTATTGTTGGCTATTGCTACAAATATACCCGTGCTACTTACTTTTGTGGTCCAGGGTCACATATGTGTCCTTTAACCTATTTATTTTAGAAGATCCCTTATGAAATGAAGCCTTTTAATCCTTTAAATCAAGACGCTTCAAAAGTACATATGTATTGCTTTAAAAATACTTTCACTGGGTGGGATATGGTTTGATCCACTGAATTCATTCCCGCAAGATGATGTAGATGACACTTTTCAGGCATGGTGACGCTTTAGCCCAAATACCTCATAAATATGAATCATAAAAGGCACAGCCCATTCCCAATGACAGTGGAAGCCAAATATAAAGCACTCAGATTCATAAACAAGCATACCCCCCAATAAACACAGTCACAAGTCATTTGGTGTGTGTGTGTGTGTGTGTGTGTGTACCTGGTATTCATCACGTTGTGGGGACCAAATGTCCCCACAAGGATAGGAATACCAGTAGATTTTGACCTTGTGGGGACATTTCTCAGGTCCCCATGAGGAAACAGGCTTATAAATCATGCACAATGAGTTTTTTTGAGTAAGTAAAAGTGTGCACAATCTCCTGTGAGGGCTAGGTTTAGGTGTAGGGTAGGTGTAGGGCGATAGAAAGTACGGTTTGTACAGTATAAAAACCATTACGCCTATGGAATGTCCCCATAAAACATGTGTGTGTGTGTGTGTGTGTGTGTGTGTGTGTGTGTGTGTGTGTGTGCATGGTCGGTATTCTGTTCTTAGTAATAGACTGCTTGAATCATTGCTCTAGCTGTCTCTCACAGTAGGTCTGCTTGGGTAATGTTGCTTTTTGCATGGATATTTGGCTGCTGGTGTGACGATGGGGAGGTGGACTTAGACTATGGGAGCAGGGTTATTGGGAGGCCAGCCAGAATCATTGTTATGAAGCAGAGACATATATACAGGCCAGCTTCTGGAGACTGATGGCAGAAGACACAATGAACACTTGAAATAAGTTTAGATTTGTTTATAATGTCTGTCTGTTTGGTTATTTTGTGTGAAATATTACTGTGAATAATATAATACAATAAATGATATTTATTATAATATTTATGTGTATTACATAAATATAAAATATACACTTACATACATACATGTACACATATTTTATGTATTTGTATGTATTTAATAATCTAAAAAATAAGTAGATTTAAAACCCCCTTCATAATGAATACTGAGTAAAAAAAAGTGTCATAAAAGTATAAATGTCTTACCAGATGATGATGATGATGATAACAACAACAACAGTATATTTGTTTATATTTAAATATATTACGTATTTTATAAAATATAATTTTGCCTTTTGCATAAATAATATAATATAATTTACTTTTGCATAAAGTAGAAATGTCTTAACTGACAATAACAACAACAACAACAACTACAATAAGAATAATTATTAATATAATATTTACATATATTTCATTAATATTGTAAATATACTCCCTTTATAATAAGTACTGATAGTCTTAATAAATTTGGCAATAATAACAATGATAACAATAATATTAATATTTATTCATTTATTTATGTATTATTTTATTATTTATTATTAATGACATATATTACATAAATATTGTATAATATACAATATATTTAAAAAATATATATGCATATATATTATGTAATTATATGTATATTTATATACAGTATATTTGCATGAGTGTGTGTGTATAATAATATTAATTATTTATTATTATCAATATTATTTCTATAGTATTTAAATATATTACATAAATATTGTAAATATTCCCCCTTTATAATAAATTTTGGTATCTAATATTTATTATAAATTTATAAATGTATTTATATATTATATATAAATAAATATCTAATATATATTTATATATAATATCTAAATACATTTTGCCATAAAGTAGAAACATCTTAATTGGTAATAATAATAATAATAATAATAATAATAATAATAATAATAATAATAATAATAATAACTATTATTATTATTATTATTATTATTTCATTATTTCTATAATTATTTTATAATATTTACACATTACATAAATATTATATAACATATATATTATAAAATATACATAATATGTTATGTATATACACATTGCATATGTGTGTATAAATAGATTGATTGATTTAATACTCCCTTCATAATAAATACTGCTACATTTTCCTATAAAATAGAAACCTCTTAAATGGCAATTAACTAATAATAATAATAATAATAGTAATAATAATAATAATAATAATAATAATAATAATAATAATAATAATAAAATATTGAATAAAATATATATTATACAATATACATACTCTAAAAATAAATACTTATAGTCCAAATAAATTCTGACATAAAGCAGAAAAATTCTTAGTTGAGAAAGCACAGCCTTTTTTTGCACATGTATAGATGTACTGCAGTGTTTACCTTTCTGCCCGCCTTTCTCTCTCTTTAAAAAGTCTGCCTTTTTCACAATGGGCCACCAATTTTGAGTGGGGAAAAAACAGGCTTAAGGTACTTGTGGTGTTTGGGGTCCCATGCTAAATGCCCTCCTAGCTAAGCCCGCTGCCCAGGCTGGCTGTCCTTATGGTAAAATGAAAGAAATGAAAGGTAAGTAAAAGTAAATGGATTTTCCTATTGAATGTTATTGCTTGAGGACTGGTGCAGATGGTTATTGATCTGGTGCACGCATTGCCATTACCGCGGGGATGACAATCAACGGCCAGACCCTTCGCCAGTAAACAAGGCTCTTTCTGCTGCCACTGGGAGAAACGAGTGGAGCGGTAGAGAGGAAAAACGAAGGGGTTTGTCTTCCCTACCGCTCTGCTCCATATCGATCTAACCTGCTCTGTTTACTCTTTAGCAGCAATAACAATATGTGCCTGGAGAAAGTGTTCACAGTAACATTTACTTGGACGTACACACGCACACACACACTCACTCAGTGATGCTTACTGCACTACTCAAACGTGTAGAATATAAGATGCCGATTTTGCTTTATTCTGAATTATTGACATTCATATCAAAATGTGTTTTGTACAGTTGAACTCAAAAGTTTACATACACCTTGAAGAATCTGCAAAATGTTAATTATTTTACCAAAATAAGAAGGATCATGCAAAATGTGTTTTTTTGTTGTTGTTTAGTACTGACCTGAATAAGATATTCCACATAAAAGATGTTTACATATAGTCCACAAGAGAAAGTAACAGTTGATTTTATAAAAATGACACTGTTCAAAAGTTGACATACACTTGATTCGTAATACTCTGTTGTTACCTGAAAGATCCACAGCTGTGTTTTCTTTCTTTCTTTCTTTTTTTTTTAGTGGTAGTTGAGTGCCTTATCCTTAACAGTGAAACTGCCCGCTGTTCTTCAGAAAAGTCCTTCAGGTCCTACAAATTCTTTGGTTTTTCAGCATTTTTGTGTATTTGAACCATTTCCAACAATGACTGTATGATTTTGATGGTTCAAATGCTCACTGATGCTTCAAAAGGAAAAAATGATGCATTAAGAGCCAAGGGGTGAAAACTTTTTGAATCTGAAGATCAGGGTAAATTTAACTTATTTTGTCTTCTGGGGAACATGTAAGTATCATCAGTCAGTAAGCGTTTGAACCTTTTGTAATAGTTGCATATGAGTCCCTCTGTGTGAAAAGATGGATCTTAAAATCATACAGTCATTGTTGGGAAGGGCCCGAATACACAAAAATGCTGAAGAACCAAAAAATTTGTGGGACCTGAAGGATTTTTCTTTGAAGAACTATGGGCAGTTTAACTGTTTAGGATGAACAAAAAAAAAAAAAGCTGTGGATCATTCAGGTAACATCATACTATTAAGAATCAAGTGTATGCAAACTTTTGAATAGAGTGATTTTTATAAATTCAACTATTATTTTCTCTTATGGACTATATGTAACCATCTTTTATGTGAAATATCTTATTCAGGTCAGTACTGAATTAAAAATAACATGCATTTTTTATAATCCTTTTTATTTTGGTAAAATAATTAACATTTTGCAGATTCTACAAGGTGTATGTAAACTTTTGACTTTGACTGTATATATTTAGTAGATTAATAGCCACGGAATTGGACTGGATTATTTTTAACTCTTTGAATACATTTTTTTTTCATGTGACAGGGTCAGAAGAGTTGCTGAAGAATGGCTGTAACCGGTCCAGTACCTTCTCATCTGTACCTTCAGTGGACATAATGCCTTGAGCTGAGATGATTCTGAACAGAACTCTGTACTTCATGTGCGTCTCCATCTCTCTCTGTAAGACCACTGGACTTCTGCTAAGACATTACACAGGTGACAACCAGAATATCCCATCTCACTTTCACATCAAAACCCTCTAGCTCATTGCTAGAGCTTCACCTTTATAGTGTCACCTGCACATCTTTTGGCTATATTTTCACAGAATTTATCTAATTATGTGGAATCTTCAGCTTTGGAAAACAAAGACTGTCAAAAAAACTACACAGTAATTAGTTAAATAATTAAACAGATTTATTGAATTTGCCTAAAACACTGAATAATGAATAAAAGACACTGAATAAAAGAAAGTTCACATGTCTTTTAAATTAGATTTGAATGCACTTTTACTTGTTTTTAAAGCTTTTAATAGCTTTGGACTTATAGGCTATTATAGACTGTTTGAAACTTTATCTTTCAGAGCGTCTTCTTACATTCTCAAATGTTGGTTTTATGCCCCAGATGTTAGCAACAAAAAGACAGGTGAAGCTGTAATCTGTTTTTATACACCTAAGCTCTGAAACACAATGCCAAAATTTAAGGGAATTAGATAAGCAGGCTCTTTTATACACTTTTAAAAGCGACTGTAAACCTTTTTATGCCTATTTAAAAACTAAATTGCCATACACTCTTGCTTTTAATATTTTATAGTTTGGATTCAGGTCATTTGGGACACATTTGCAATTGAGATAATTGGGAAAATTTGTCAATTAACCTGAATTCACCCATACTTTGTGGTTATTTAATAAAAAAAACATTAAACAGTAACAGTAATTATTATTAATCAGTATTGGGAAGGTTGCTTTGGTAATGTAATAGGTTACAGATTACAAGTTACGCTATTTAAAATGTCAATTACTTTATTAAATTAATGTAACCGATTTATACTTTTGATTACTTTTTGATTATTTTTCTGAATTTAAAGTATTTTTACACTCTTAATCATTTTCAAACACTTCAAGAAGGCAGGGTTTCTGAGGTTAAATACAGATTTAAAATAATAACAAGATATTGTTTAATAACTATGATACTGCTTTTGAAATCAATGTCTTGGAAAAAACAGTTAATTAAAAAATAAAGCATATACATAAAACCAAATAGGAAATAAAACAGTTGTATAATAAACAAATAAACGTGTCCTATTCTGTGTCCTAAAGTCCTGAAACACTGGTGTCTCATATTTTAGAGCAGTCAGTGCAATTTGGGAACGAAATCAATCAAATCTGTAAAGTACAGTTGAGGTCAAAAGTTTACATACACCTTGCAGAATCTGCAATATTTTAATTATTTTACTAAACTAAAAGAGATCATACAAAATGCTTGTTATTTTTTTTAATTAGTACTGACCTGAAGAAGATATTTCACATAAAAGACATTTACATATGTCCACAAGTTCAAAAGTTTACATACACTTGATTCTTAATACTGTGTTTCTACCTGAATGATCCACAGCTGTTTTTTTAGGTGTTGTTTTTTTTGTGATAGTTGTTCATTAATTCCTTGTTTGTCCTAAACAGTTAAGCTGCCCTCTGTTCTGCAGAAAAATCCTTCAGGTCACACAAATTCTTTGTTTTTTCCGCATTTTTGTGTATTTGAACCCTTTCCAGCAATGACCGTATAAATTTGAGATCCATCTTTTCACACTGAGGACGAAGGCATTAAGAGTCTGGGGTGAAAACTTTTGAACAGAAAGAAAATGTGTAGACCTATGTGTTTCTTCTTTTGCCTAAATATCATTTTCCTTTTTTTCATAGTACTGCCTTTCAGAAGCTAAAGATACATGTTTCCTAGAAGACAAAACAAGTTAAATTTACCCTGATTCACCCCCTTAATGCATCGTGTTTCCTTATCTTATTTAGGTCAGTACTAAATAAAAATAAAAATAAATAAATAATAAAATTTTGGGTCCAACAGTTTGCAGATTCTGCAAATATATCAGATGTAACCCCCTTTGTAATGTTAACATTTTCATAAGGAACAGTAATTAAATTTTCAGTAATTTTCAGTAACTATAACACATTACAATTACATTTATTTTGTAATTACATTGTTATTCTGTTAACTAGTTACTCCCCAACACTGTTATTGACTGATTGTATGAAAATTACTTTATTGAAATGAAAAACAGATTTTCACTTCAAATAAATTTCAGATTAGCCTGAATCACCGTTAGATTGTGTTGCCACACAATTCAGTGCGCATCAATGAGTCCGAACACATCTGAGCATCTCAAGATTAAATGCTAATTTTCATAGAGCATATTGGTAATGCATTGAAAATCATAAGTGCTCTCATTCTATGGAGATGACCACAAAATGTGTTTTGTATCAAAACAGGTGCTTTTTTCCCCCAGATCTGCATTCTTTGAAGTACTCTTATGGCTGGATGCACATGTTTTCTACTTTCATAGAACCTTCTCCCAAAGTGTAATCCTTTTTAAATTGCCCATGGCCGCCAAATATAGCGGCAAAAGTGTGTCACATTTCTATATTTCTTTCAGATCTTGGGGGGCTTATGGAGATAAAAAGGGAGACACCATAGACTCTAGGTGAGGGACTGACGACATGTAATGGAGTCCAAGCTCACACTGCCAAAATATGTGGAGGCATGCATGGATTCCTCTAGATTAGCAATATGGGCTTGTTTCCGTGGTATTAGCCAAGTATCTTAGCAACAGGATCACAGCAGCCTCACACCTCGTGATGTGCAGCCGCATGTAATAACCTGAACATAATCTTTTTTCTCCAGCTTCCTTTTTACCCCCCTCCCGTGCTTTCTTTTAATTTCGCCGACGATATTACCGATACATGTGTTCGGTTCGAGATCTTTGTTTAATAAGATGAATTGATGCAGTGGAGATTTGCTCTGTGTCATGAGTGGACAGGGCAGAATGCCTCGGGAGCTTAGAGGAGCTCCATGTCTTTTGTCTCAGATTGACAGAAGTCGTGCTTACCCTGATTAAGCCCGGCTGCTTAGCGTGTATCTTTGAACTGAGCGAATCAAAAAAATGCAGCTGGAATCCTTAATATCGGCGTGCCGTTCGGAGTCAAATAGAATGCAAATTACCTCTACAACTGAAATGTCATCTTAAACATGCCACACGTCGGCTCTGCCTTCTGGAAGAAGTCATTTAGAGTAATTTGGATGATTCAGAGTTCTACTAATCCTCCTTCATTTTCTTCTCCACCTCTGAGGTTACAAGAAGAGGAGAAAGAGGAAGATGGGGAGGCACAGCGCTAATGTTATCCACCCCACTGATTCTAATGCTGATCATTTGGCTGTCACCTTCACTGTCTCGGAGAAATCCGCATGTGTGCACAAACATATAGCTCTGTTAATTACCAAAACTAAGTGAGGGATGCTACATTAAAAAACTAAATTAAAACAAAAAGTTTGAAATCAAACAACAAATGAGACACCTTTTTTTCTTTGTTTTCGTAACCTTCATGTACTGTTCCAGTCATTTTGATCCTCAGAGAGGATTTTTCTTTTTCTTGAAAATGCTAGTTAATGTTATCACATTTAACTAAATTTTACTGACTTAGCTCACACAGAGTATAGAGTAACTACTTTTCCTCAAAAATTGCATCATTTTTGTACTTGTTAATGATTTTTTCCCAATCCTGTTACACTTGTGGTGTTCCCGGTCAAAAATGACTGGCCTACAAAAAATGTTCCAAAAAGAAATAACAAAAACCACAGTTTGACAAAAAATTGAATCCAAGATTCTGTGATATTATAGCATAATAAGAGATTTACAGGCATTTTTTAAAAGGATGGTCATTTTTGACCAAGAATAAAAGATTTGTATCATATCACAAAGGTTAAAAAATCAGTTACTCTCCACAGTGCAGAAAAGTACAAAATAAAATATGTAAAATATTTCTGAAGAAATGAGGTGATGATAAATGCAGATATTTTTTTAAAATATATGTGACCCTGGACCACAAAACCAGTCTTAAGTAGCACGGGTATATTTGTAGCAATAGCCAAAATACATTTTATAGGTCAAAATTATTAATTTTCCTTTAAAGCCAAAAATCATTAAGATATCAAGATGGTGTTTCATGGAGATATTTTGTACATTTCCTACCATAAATATTTCAAAACTTATTTTTTTTTAGTAATGTGCATTGCTAAGAACTTCATTTGGACAGCTTTAAAGGTTTCTCAAAATTTAGATTTTTTTTTGCACCCTCAGAATTCAATTTTCAATAGTTGTGTCTCAAATTATACATCAATGGAAAGCTTATTTATTCAGCTTTTAAGATGATGTATAAATCTCAATTTAAACAAAAAAAGACCCTTAGGACTGGTTTTGTGGTCCAGGGTCACATATTATTTATCTGATTTACATTCAATACATTGTCACCCTTTGTTCACCTTCAGTGGACAAAATGCTTTGACAGAAAAACAACAGGAAAAATAGGACGCAGATATCCTGTTAGCTTGCGTGCCAGACTATTAGGCACTCTGCTCATGTTCTGTCAACTTTTTTATTTTATAACAGTAAATATATCAGGTTGTATATTTTGACATGCATATATAACTTATATAGAGCATAAGTGATGATTATATAAAGCCTGCAAAAATGCTAATATTTTTTTTTAAATATATGTGACCATGGACCACAAAACCAGTCTTAAGTAGCATGGGTATATTTGTAGCAATATCTAAAAATACATTGTATGGGTCAAAATGATCGCTTTTTCTTTTATGGCAAAAATAATTTGGATATTAAGTAAAGACCATGTTCCATGAAGATATTTTGTAAATTTCCTACCATAAATATGTCAAAACAAAATTTTTTATTAGTAACATGTATTGCTAAGAACTTAATTTAGAAAACTTTAAAGGCGATTTTCTCAATATTTAGTTTTTTTTTTTTTTTTTTTGCACTCTCAGATTCCAGATTTTCAATAGTTGTATCTTAGCCAAACCATACATCAATGGAAAGATTATTTTTTCAGCTTTCAGATGATGTATAAATCTCAATTTAAACAAAAAAGACCCTTAGAACTGGTTTTGTGGTCCAGGGTTACATATTATTTATCTTTGATTTACAATCAATACCTTCTCACCCTTACCTTCAGTGGACAAAATGCTTTGACAGAAAAACAACAGGAAAAATAGGACGCAGATATCCTGTTAGCTTGCCTGCACATGTTCTGTCAACTTTTTTGTTTTATAACGGTGAATATATTTGTTTGTGGATATTGACACACATGTATAACTTATATAGAGCATACCTGATGATTATAGAGCTTGTTGCAAGCTTAGGCCTATAACACTATTTTATTCCCTCAGCCAGCAAACCGACCCCTAAAGTGATAAGGAATCATTTTAACACTTGTGTTTTATCTCACCCCCTTATTCTTTGTGTAAAACCTGATAAAAAATTCAACTATTTCAAAACAAAATGATTCAGGTCACCTGTTTTTATTTTTTCCCTCTTTCTCATCACTCTCCGTAGTATATTCTCTCCAACGTCCATCGCTTTTAGCCGTTTAAAGGGCCAGCAGACTGACCCAAAGGGGCCATTACAGTGTGGTTGGACCTCCTGATTTACACCCCTTCATAGAACCCAGGGGTAATATAGTCCGCAGCGCTATACACAGACGCACGTACACACTCTCGCTCTGCACTCAGGGACACTTTCACTCCAGCCCCCTTAATTCTTTCGATTTTTCTTATGCATGACCCATTCCCTCTTGCTCAGGACTGATTGAGTAGTTTGGTTTGTGTGGCTACGACACACACACACACACACACACACACACACACACACACACACACACACACACACACACACACACACTTCAATCGTCTGGCCTGGACTGCCTCCCTCCCGGGAAGCCTCCTCGCTTTTCTGTGGGTTGTCCTCTGTCCAGTGCCTTAATTTATTATGATCAGACAATACAATTTTATGACTTGTGCTTGACTTCACCATATTCCCCGAAATTTATACAGAGTTCACATGGGAGGTTTGTCAGCTTCTTTGTGCAACGTTCTTCAGCCTAATTTTATAAAGTGCAAAGTGAAATTTGTGATGTCGTATTTTTTATAGGCTTGATTTGTGTTTCAAAGATTAATTTTAATAGTGTTTTTTTTTCTTTTATTAAATGTGAAGAAAAAGCTAGTGTAACATATTGCAGAAGCAATAATTATGATATGAGTGATAAGTCAATAGAGTCCTTTGTCTCAGGCAGATAAGATAAAACTGCTTCTAAATTGAAATCTTAAAAATAGCTGCTTGGAGAATGCTGTAATGGATCATCAATATTAATTGATGTTCAAAACAAATACCACATGTGCTGCTGTAATTCAAACCCAGCAGTGTACTATACGCTCGTGATCAGAGTGATTCAGCAGACGTAAATTCTCTGAGCTCTGTGTCATGTAATTTAATCCCCTTAAGTCTTATTTTTGCACTCTTAGACAGCGTCTCATAATCACAGCAGTCAGACACACATGCATCTCTCGCCGAGAAATAAATGTCAGCGGTACATCTTTCACATGACATGCACTGATTTGGCAGTTTGGTCAATAAGCCGTCCAAAAGTTTGCGACCACATTGAAGATCTGTGACCAAAATGTAATTTAAATCTGTAAATATGCATTAGGAGTTTTAGCAATTTTAACATTTAGAAATGTGATGGCATTTGATGAAAAGTTTACCAAATAATGACATTTTACAATACACTTTACAATAAGGTTTCATTTGTTACATTACAAAAAACATTAATGTATTAAGTAGCATGAATGTACAATGAACAATACATTTATTGCACTGTTTATTAATCTTTGTTAATTTGACTTAATAAAAATACTTTTTTGTTCATATTAGTACACAACTTGTGATTTTAATAATGCATTAGTAAATGCCGAAATTAACATTAAGATTACTAAATGCTGTAGAAGTATTGTTCATTTTTATTCAACCTTATTGTAAAATGTTTCCAAAATTTCTGTCATGATTTTCTCCAAACAACCAAATAGTTTGGTTACCACTGACTTCCATTGTATAGGTCAAAAAATCTCAAAATATCTTCTTTTATGTTCCACAGATGAAAAAAGTTGTACAGATCTGGAACAACATGGGGGTTATTTTTGAGTGAACTATCCATTTAATCTTCTGCACTATTTCTAGGTCACAAATGAATAAATTAGAAACATGCAAGCTACAAGATTTTTTTTACTTTTGGGCCTCATTGTATGCTTTTAATTTAGCATATTGCACAATACTATATGTTTAATATCACTTAATTTTTTGGTGTTAATTCTGTGGTGTTAATTATTTTTAGGTGACACTTTACAATTAAGTTTATTATTTATTATTAGTTAACTACATTAGTTAACATAAACTAAGAATGAACAATAGCATTTCATTACTGTCATAACTGTTATTAAAATGTTATTTTCAGCATTTACCAATGCATTATTAGAATTGCTAGTTGTTTGTTAACATTAGTTAATGCACTGTGAACTAAAATAAACAATGAACGACTGTATTTTTATTAACTGACATCAACAAAGATTAATAGTGTAATAAATGTATTGTGCATTGTTTGTTTATGTTAGTTAATACATTAACTAATGTTAACAAATTACACCTTATTGTAAAGTATTGCCTATTATTGTACTATTTATTTTCATGTAGCAACAACATTTTGCCAAATATTTAGGTCAGATACATTTTTAGAACGGTTGAGTACAGGTATGATTTTTTTAAGCTTTTGCAAGGATAGGAACATTCTAGAAGTTTCTGAAACATTCTGGAATATTCTTTAATATCCTTAATATTTTTAGAACATTGTGGGACTAAACTTTTTAAAAGACAAAAATCATCCAAAAGTTTTGGGCAACTAACTTTTGGCGACTGTTTATGATAAACTGTTGTTACTGTAGCTCAGTATTATGTATTATAATAACAAATTATCTTGTATAAGTTACCTTGTATAAGTTATCTCGCATCTTGTATAAATCAACATACTCTTTTTATTTATTTTTTACTCCAACATGTTGTAATTTTCTTCTAAGGTGCCTGTTTCCACATGATCTATCACATTTGGTCCAGCATAACATCAGAAACCAAAACCTGTTGCACATAAGTTCTGAAAAGGTCATCACTCTAGTAAGCCTTACATTTCAGGGACATGACCGCATCCAAGTCTTTTGGGGGGAAGACTGACTTCTGCATGCAACACCATGCCAAAGTAAACAGAGAAAAAAGTGAGACCTAATTCATCCTCTGGCCTACTGGCACGAGCCGTAACGTGTTCACGAGGGCCACAGCTGTTGCCATGACACTAGACTTCATGTTTGAGTACACATCAATGTTTTATTTGTGGTGTCCAAGTGCACTGAAATTTCAAAACTTCACTTTTGTCAACAAATCTAATGCAGTAAGTTATATGTGAATTCCCCTATAAGTGTTTGAGATGTTATGATAAATATGAAATAGTGATGGATAGATGTCTGCAGCCCTGCTAGTGAAGCTTTTCCCACTGGTACAAATGTGAGAACACTTGAGTAAAATCCCCCTGGCACATCCCTGGTGTTGATTATAGGTCTGGTTTTCACAGTGTGGTGGTGGTACCGCTACTCAAAAGATGAAACCACACATTATAAATGACCGCAGTTTCAGCTCCGTTTCATTACTCAGTTTTCCCCATTTTTTTCCTCGTACATGTGCATAGAAAATAATCAAATACACACACAAGAATTTTCAGCCACGCATAACAGCACTGCGGAACCAGCAATAACAGGGTTGCATACACTACCTATATTTTTGCATTTTGTGTGATGTGTGCCATATGGTTGTGCAAAAGCCAAATATAGTAGTCTTGGAATATTTTTTTAAGCAGTTTAAGTGTGTAAAAAAAGTTTTCAGCAAGTAAAAATTTTTTGCACTTACGTCACTTACATTACGATTTGGTCAGTTATTGCATGTACAGCCATATTGGAGATACTTGGATGTAAACAACAGCAAGGATTGCACTGTTAATGTACTACTGAATACGTTGTTCTGCTAATTTATGCTGTCTAAACCATGGAAAAAATGCGTGAAAGCTGCTAAATCATATGGAGAAGGACTTTGTAAGCAGTAATGGGCGCAATAGTTAATAGGTAAAGATACATACGAGCTGTATTTATTACAGTATTAGCCTAATGTTTCACTTACCTGACTGGAAATGATAAGAACAAACACGGATGTTGTCAAGATTCTTGCTCTGGAAATCCTGGTTCAGTTTGGCCAACCACAAACGCCTTTTGTTCTTGACAGTTTTTTGCTCCCTTCTCCTTAATTTCCCTGCTAAAAAACAGCTTAAACCAGCCTAAGCAGGCTGGTTGGCTGGTCTTAGCTGGTTTAAGCTGGAAGTAGCTGGTTTTAGCTGGTCATCCAGGCTGGTCTTAGCTGGTCAGCAGGCTGGTTTTAGAGGGGTTTTGGCCACTTCCTTAGCTGGCCAGACTGGGAGACCAGCTGAAACAACCAGCTAAAACCATTCTGACCAGCCTAGCCAAGCTGGGAGACCAGCTAAAACCAGCAGCTAAAACCATTCTGACCAGCCTAGCCAAGCTGGGAAACCAGCTAAAACCAGCTGAAAAAACAAACAAACAAACAAACAGCTGAAACCAGCCTAGGCTGGTTGGCTGGTCTTAGCTGGTTTAAGCTGGAAGTAGCTGGTTTTAGCTGGTCTCCCAGCCTGGACAGGCTGGTTTTAGCTGGTGGTCTCCCAGCCTGAACAGCTAAGACCAGGCTGGGAAAGTGTCCAAAACCCCTCTAAAATCAGCCTGCTGACCAGCTATGACCAGCTAAAACCAGCCGACCAGCCTAGGCTGGTTTTAGCTGTTTTTCAGCAGGGTTGTTATAACTTTTGGCAGTCTATAGTACTCCAAATTATTTTACTGGTCTGACAGACTAATACAGACTAAACATGACAATAATTGACCATTTTCAGCAGCAGTAATTAGCAAAATATGCGAGTTTAGTTCGGTCAGTTACCGGATGTACAGCCATATTGGAGATACTTGGATGTGAAAGCTGCTATATCATATGGAGAAGGACTTTGTAAGCAGGAATGGGCTCAATATTTTCACAAACCAAAGTTAATAGGTGGTAAAGACACATACGAGCTGTATTTATTACAATATTAGCCTAATATTTCACATACTTGACCGGAAATGATAAAAATAAACACAAATGTTGTCAAGATTCTTGCTCTGGAAATCCTGGTTCAGTTTGGCCAACCACAAACGTCTTTTGTTCTTCTGACAGTTTTTTTTGCTTCCTTCTCCTTAATTTCCCTGCTGAAAAAACAGCTAAAACCAGCCTAAGTAGGCTGGTTGGCTGGTCTTAGCTGGTTTAAGATGGAAGTAGCTGGTTTTAGTTGGTCTCCCAGCCTGGCCAAGCTGGTTTTAGCTGGTGGTCTCCCAGCCTGAACAGCTAAGACCAGCCTGACCAGGCTGGGAAAGTGTCCAAAACCCCTCTAAAACCAGCCGACCAGCCTAGGCTGGTTTTAGCTGTTTTTCAGCAGGGTTGTTATAACTTTTGGCAGTCTATAGTACTCCAAATTATTTAACTGGTCTGACAGACTAATACAGACTAAACATGAAAACAATTTACCATTTTCAGCAGCAGTAATTAGCAAAATATGCGAGTTTAGTTCGGTCAGTTACCGGATGTACAGCCATATTGGCGATACTCGGATGTAAACAACAGCATGGATTGCACGGTTAATGTACTACTGAATACGTTGTTCTGCTAATTTATGCTGTCTAAACCATGGAAAAAATGTGTGAAAGCTGCTAAATCATATGGAGAAGGACTTTTTAAGCAGGAATGGGCGCAATATTTTGACAAACCAAAGTTACTAGGTGGTAAAGATACATATGAGCTGTATTTATTGCAAAATTAGCCTAATATTTCACTTACCTGACCGGGAATGATAAAAATAAACACAAATGTTGTCAAGATTCTTGCTCTGGAAATCCTGGTTCAGTTTGGCCAACCACAAACGTCTTTTGTTCTTCTGACAGTTTTTTTGCTCCCTTCTCCTTAATTTCCCTGCTGAAAAAAAAGCTAAAACCAGCCAACCTGCTTAGGCTGGTCTTAGCTGGTCAGCAGGCTGGTTTTAGAGGGATTTTGGCCACTTCCTTAGCTGGCCAGACTGGGAGACCAGCTGGAACAACCAGCTAAGACCATTCTGACCAGCCTAGCCAGGCTGGGAGACCAGCTAAAACAAGCTGAAAAAAAACTTCCTTAGCTGGTTTAAGCTGGAAGTAGCTGTTTTTTCTCCCAGCCTGACCAGCTAAGACCAGCCTGACCAGCATGGGAAAGTGTCCAAAACCCCTCTAAAATCAGCCTGGTGACCAGCTGTGACCAGTTAAACCAGTCTGGTTGACCAGCTAAAACCAGCCAACCAGCCTAGGCTGGTTTTAACTGTTTTTTTTTCTACAATTTATAACTTTTGGCAGTCTATAGTACTCCAAATGATTTTACCGCTCTGACCGACTAATACAGTGCACAACATTTTCAGCAGCAGTAATCCGCGTTTTACTTTAACTTTGGAGATTCGCAAACACACATACTAAGTTTACTACAGAGCGGCAGTAGCTACTTACCACACATTTTACAAGATTGTCAGTGGTGCTCAGGATCTGCAAATCATTCACCATTGTCCTATCAGTCATCTCTCTTTACTCTCTTTATGTGGTAAGTGAAATTTAATGTACTGTAATGTAATAGGCTTTGGCTAGCAAGCGGCTAACCATGTCTCTTTAGTGGCTCTCTTTAGCTATTCGTATTATGAATGAAACATCTGCATTGTAGTTTAATTGTGTCCAAAAGTTATACATTTAATTGTCATGGGCAATGTGTGAGGAAAAGTGTCAAAGGTTTCAGCTAAACATTTTCTGAACAAATGAGCCAAAACCAAAAACTGTTACAATTATCCTTTCTTCCATCATTACGTTTAATTTCATCTGTTATGAAACTGTTACTCAACATATAGCCTCAGCTGTTTAGAAAGAACCCTGTGTGTTAAGAACAAAAAAGAAAGAGTTCTGTGTGAGAATTTGTGAGAGAGATTTGTAAAATGTATAAAATCTGAGGTGAAACACATGAATCTAGGCACAAGAACAAAACAATGCTCACTTTCACAACTTTTACAGGGATGTGGGGTTAACAGCCTATGATTACATGTAGTGTATATCACTGCAAAAGCGCAAGAGTTATTGAAAGAGTTTACCCTGAGCAAAACAACATGTGCTAATGCATTTTGAAAGGTTGTATACTCCTGTGTTCATATAAAAGGAACTTCATAAAGTCAGACATAAAAAGAAGAATCTCTTTTTGATTCCCATTAAATGATACCATGGCGAATGGCTGTGTCGAGCAGCCCTTGAACACTAGGGTTTTATTGATAGGAGAGAGAGCGCATGCCACGATTTATGAGAGGAACTCGCATAAACTATTTGTGTGAAAGTTCCCATTTTATCAGGATGCAACGGTACCATGGGGAGCCATTGGCTTTGAGTTGACGTGGACGGGGAGGGGGGTTTGAGTTCTGGTGCGGCTCTTCAGTAACGAGGGGAGGACAGCTGTGATTCTAGATTAAAGATTTTTCATTCCCATTCCGAAGCTGTTCCCAGTGGCACATTGCGGCGCCTCTGCAGGCTCATTGTCCATCGCAAACGTCTATCCTTCTGGGAGACGTTGTGGGACCAGCTGCTGTACGGACAGGAGTGTTGAGGAAAAGGGGGGGAAACAGTAAGGGTGTTTGTTTGAAAACTGCACCTCTGTCAAATCTCTTTTCACCTATGTGCTAAAACAAAAAGAATTAGTTCTTTCCTCTACGCCCTTTAATGAAGTATTAAAAAAGGCTGTTGATTTATGCCAACTTTTAAAATGACAGGTGAAATTATATGTAAAATGTTGGGTCATGTGTCAATCGATCGTTTTGCGGAGTTGAAACCTGCTTTTTAATTAATCTGCCAATTTCAGAAGATGCCATATTTGTCTCCTGCTTGACCTTTCATTTCACAATAATATGTGACATATTATCGCTATTTTAATTACCTTTTGATCTATACAGCAAACAGTGAAGCATTTAATCAATAGAGGCTGTCAGGAATAATTCTGCGATGAATGAAAAGTAATGGATTTGAAGGTGTTGTTCGTTGTCATCAGTGTCGTGACTATGATTCTGCATTTCTGGCTGTTCTTTATGCACAGAATTGTGGGTCTGCATTTCAGGGCTGTGAACTGTTGGGGAGCAGGAGGGGGCTGGTGAATGTTTGTGCGTGAGTCTGTATGG
This sequence comes from Garra rufa, assembly GCF_049309525.1. Taxonomy (NCBI): domain Eukaryota; kingdom Metazoa; phylum Chordata; class Actinopteri; order Cypriniformes; family Cyprinidae; genus Garra; species Garra rufa. Next base: position 29,971,184 of record NC_133376.1, read on the forward strand.
AGGTCCAAGCAGGATATTGATGGATGTAGGCCTCTAGGGTTGACCATGTTCCCAGAGGATTCCTAAGATTCACTCACCTGTTGGCTTTTTAAATGGATTTCATGGGGAAATTCTTGTTGATTAAAGAAAAATATAGACATTATTTGGTCATTCTCTAACTTTTAAATTTCTGACATGGAAGTATTAAGTTAAAGTTATTAAATATTTAATGCTTATTATTAATATTCCACTTTTTGTTATTTATTTTATTTTGTTTTATTTTAAAAACTTTTTATATTTTATTTTATCATTCTTTAAGCCACTTGATGATCTATTGTAGGGCCACAGAGATTTTGGAAATATTTTATTTTGATTTGATTTAAAATGATTTATGGCTTACATCAGCATTCCAATTTAATTTAATTTAATTTAATTTAATTTATTTAATTTATTTATTTTTTTTCATTCTTTAAGCCTCTTGAACTATGTAGGGCCACAGTGATATTTTATTATTATTATTTTATTATTTTATTTTTATTATTAATGCTTTCATCAGCATTCCACTTTATTTATTTTATTTTATTTTATTAAAGAAAAATATAAACATTATTTAGTCATTCTCTAACTTTTTAAATGTCTGGCATGGAAGTATTAAGTTAAAGTTATTAAATATTTAATGCTTACTCCGAATATTCCACTTTTTATTATTTATTTTATTTTGTTGTATTTTAAAAACTTTTTTTTTATTTTATTTTATCATTCTTCAAGCAACTTGATGATCTATGTAGGGCCACAGAGATTTTGGAAATATTTTATTTTGATTTGATTTAAAATGATTTATGGCTTACATTAGCATTCCAATTATTATTTATTTTATTTCATTTCATTTCATTTCATTTCATTTTTATTTTATTTTTTATTTATCATTCTTCAAGCCTCTTGAACTATATAGGGCCACAGTGATACTGGAGATAATTATTTTATTATTATATTACTGGAATAATTTATTATTATTGCTTTCATCAGCATTCCACTTTATTTATTTTATTTTATTTTATTTTATTTTATTTTATTAAAGAAAAATATAGACATTATTTGGTCTAACCTTTTTAAATGTCTGACATGGAAGTATTAAGTTAAAGTTATTAAATATTTAATGCTTACTCCGAATATTCCACTTTTTCACTTCTACTATGTAGGGTCACAGAGATGCTGGAGATTATTTTATTATTTTATTTTATTATTATTTTTTTATCTATTCATTCTTCAAGCCACTTGTGTGTGTGTGTATATATATATATATATATATATATATATATATATATATATATATATATATTTTTTTTTTTTTTTTTTTTGCATTGGGAATTAATTTGCTGATTTGTTTTAGCTGAAAAAAATTCTTTGCAAAAAATTGAATCACTGTTTTTCCCCCCACAGAACTAAAAACAGATTGATGGGCAGTGACAACAAAGAGTGGAAGGTTTGATCTTTGCTGTAAAGAAGCTGATTGCACAGAAAAAGGTTAGTCCACAGTGCTGGTGTTGCTTGGTGGGGGGTGGAGATCGGTGGGCTGGTTTGTGACTGTATGTTTGCGTGGGCGCAGCGAGACATTTTGTCTAATATCTCTGGCTACAGATGTGTAGCTGAAGGGGGAAGGAAGGCATGAGAAGGCGAGTTTAAAGTTTTCCCAGAGCTTTGTTGGAGGCAACAACAGAAAGAAGCTCAGTCTAGACATGCAATTGTACACAAGAAAAAAGCAGCAAGAAATTACTGGATTATACATGCAGGAAAGAGTAAGCTCTGTGCTACTTTGTTGGGCTTAGCGTGTATGTCAATGTCAATGGCGCTTGAAAGATCCCCCTGAAGTGAGGCTGATAGTTAAAGATTTACGTCATACTGTTGACCGTAAATACCCACATTCCTCCGAGAGGTAGATTGACAAGGTGTGGCAGTCTGGTGCTTCCTGTGTAAATAAGGAACAGGTAAAAGAAAGACACTGCACACATTCACCATGTGAGCGTAGCTTTGTTCAAGGAGGCCACCTCAGAGAGAGATGCTTAATAAAGTTCAGGAAGTGACATGCTAAAAATCACTCCTTGTTCCAGCCTGTCATAATTAGATTTCGAATATTCATGTTGTGATTGTAATTCCTCACGCCTGCTGCGAATCATTTGAAACTGAATTAAGTTGTATTCTCTCTCACATGCCAGGATTTTTAATCTCTTATTTATGTTTGTCAGTGTATTATTTTATTTACCAATAGACGATGCAGCTAGAGAGAATTTGACCTTTAAGACCAAGCTAGTATCTCAATTGATTAAAGTGTCAGCTTAATTAAGTTTGGAGTTGATCGTAAAGCTCTGCTTTTTTTTGATGTTCTTCTCACCCAAAGTAAAGCATCACAAAGCCTGAGGAACAGCAGCCACACGTCTGAGCCATTACTTGGTGTGGAAACAGATACATGGTCAGTCGCTTTCTCTGTAGGGCTGTTTTCTTCACTGATGCACACAGTAAATTTTATGTTTAGTGACCCATTCTCAATAAATGTCGGTATTTTTATTTTACATTGTAAAACCTATGTCATGTTCTTTTTACTGTTGTATTCAGTATGAATTTCAGAACTTGATTTATAAATGTTTACTGCGCTCAGTCTAGACAACTTATGTCCACGGAAAACCTAAATAAGTCAAAAAAGAGTGGAAAAAGGAAAATTATTGACATTAGGGTCTGAAAATCTTGGGACAACTAGTGAAAATATATTCTATTTAGCATTTTTAAATTAAATAATTATATATATTTGTTTTTTTATTTATACAAAACATATATATATATATATATATATATATATATATATATATATATATATATATATATATATATTTGTTTGTTTTATTTATTTATTTATTATATAATTATATAATTAAATAAATAATATATATATATATATATATTTATTAAATCATGTGACACTGAAAATCTTGGGACAACTAGTGAAAATATATTCTATTTAGCATTTTTAAATTA